>NW_023276963.1:21508-50000 GCF_003668045.3 Cricetulus griseus | reverse complement strand
CTGGGATTACAGGCCGGAGCCAGATCCTGATACCTGCATTCTCAATAGTAATCAGGGCTGACATTTATCTGCATCCAGTGGATGGACCAACAGCGAACTCTGTCCACCTTCATCCAACCTGTCATAGTCTCCGTCTTTAACGGCTCCAATAACCTCAGCTATTTTCCCTTCCAAACCCTCACCTCTGGGCACTGCAAAGACACCTAAATGCTCACCCCACACACACTTCCAGACCACTGCCCAGTCAGATCTGAGCAGTCTCTTCTTGCTTATATGTAACCCCTCTGGTGTCCCCTGGTGGCCTATGGACAAAGTTCAAACTCTTGAATTGCCTAACCATGCTGCTTCTGTCAAACTCACTTCCCATCTCTTTCCCAGACACACAAAGCCTTCTCTAGTCAGAGTGGAGGGTTTAGAGGCACCCACAGCTGGCAGCGTCAGAACCCTGAGCAGCTCTCCTCTCTCTCTCTCTCTCTCTCTCTCTCTCTCTCTCTCTCTCTCTCTCTCTTTTAAAGACATGGTCTTTTAAACTTTTAAATCATTTTGTGTATATGAGTGATTTGTCTGCGTATCTGTACCCATTCCACAAGCCTTCGGCTTCCAAGAGCACCGCCCGCTGCAGAGCACACATCCCCATGGGAGATGCTTCCAAACAGCTCCAGCACAACCCCAAGAGCGTCAGACTTCTCCAAGCCAAATCCAGTCCACAGCTGGAACCTGAATTCTACGCCAGGTCGCCTTCTCCAGGACCTCTCATTTCCCTCTATTACGAACCCATCCACACCAGTTTCTCTTGCTCCTCCAGACTGACAACCCTTGAGTCCCCACCCCCACCCGCAGCCACTTTTCAGGATCCACAAGACCCTCACACTGGCCGTGACATTCCAGCCCCCAAGCTCTTCAACTGAACTTTTCCCTCCTCAGGCCCCGCCCTGGAAGCCTTCTCGGTGCTTCCAGGACAGGTCCTGCCCACTCAGCTCTCCCTGCTGTAGCGGCTCCCACCACCCTACGGTATTCTCCTGCAGCCTCGCCTGCCACACGGTCGGTCGCCTCACCTGTAAAGCGTCTTGCGTGGTGCGAGTTGGTCCTCACTCAGGCCCTGTGCGATGTAGTAATCCGCAACAAGGCCGAGGATGCGGCCCCAGAAAAGGACCCGAGCAAAGCGGTAATCGCGCTTAACCAGCAAAAGGGACGTGATCAGGGAGGCTCGACGGTCCGGGCTGAGGCCCTGCCCACTGCCAGACGCCAGCTCCAGCGACAACAAGAGGCTGTCCGCATCCATCGGGCCAGCCCTTCTCCTCCACGCTAGTGCGATGGCTAGAAGCCGTCTCCATGGAGACCCTGAGCCCCGCCCCTCAGTCTAGTAGGAAGCAAAGTCCCACCCATCGGACCGCCTGTCTCTCCAAACCCGCCCTTTCCTGGAGCCCGGAGTGCCACCAGTCCTTTCCTCTTCCACTGCGTGGTCCAGACAGAAGTGTCTTATTGTCCCGGCGCAGCTTCCTGATAGAGCAGACCAGCTCCGTACACGCGCTTATTATTAAGTCCTGCGCTCCACCAACCAATACAAAGCCCCAACAACGGCATTCGTTGTATGATTTCAGGCCAGGCTTATCACTTCTTGCTGAGAATTTTATGAAGAATCTGACACCTCCTGACTCTAAAAGCACTTCTTTCTGACGCCCTCTAAGCCCACTGGAAGCCAGGTGTCACCAATTAGACGCTGTCCATTCTCTCCCCTCCAGTTTTCTTCACTCCAGAGCTCTTTTACTCCCTGGACTAGTGTGACAAATAATTAGACAATGAAGTGAGATACGGAACCACTCCTTGAGAAAGGATGCTGTGGAAAGGGTGACTTTCCAGGGGTGGTGGCCACACCTTTAATACCAGCACTCAGGAGCCAGAGCAGGCAGATCTTTGTTTTAGGCCAGCCTGGCCTATCTAACACGCAGGGACTGTCCTAGAAGCACTGTAAATCGGCCTGTGGACTAGTGAGATACTGTCTCCAAAAAATTTAAAAAGCAACTACATGTGCATATTAGCTACAACCTACAGGGACATAACCTTGGGCCCCACAACTGTTTGGGCTTACATGGCAGCAACAGACAGATGGAAGAGCCACACCCCACTACCATCGGACTCTGCATTCCCCAGGCTGACATAACCACTGCTGTTTTACATTTACTTCTGGAGTCCCCAGACAAACTCATAATCAACAGGTTCCTCGGAAAGCTTGTTTCAGGAAGTTAGGCTTGATTTGTAGCAACCTTTTTATCTCTGGATTCCTTTGGGGAAGGTTCATGAAGTCAAAATGCCCTGGGCCTCCAAGCCAAGCCCATAGAGAAACATGTCTAAATCACTCAGATAATTACTTTGTTTTGATTGCCTGAGCACTGTTTGTCATGGTGTTTTAAATGAGCATTTAAGGACAACTGACCCGGGATAGGTCTTTCATCTAAAACAACTTATGGCTCCATTCACCACATCACTGCTCTTATTAGATCCCCCCCTCCACCATTTCCTGCCCTGCTTTGGCAATATAGCCCAATTCTTCCGTAAAGAAATACTATCAGAAAAACAACCAGTCTGGCTGCTGGGATACACGTCAGGCGATTTCAACATGGTTCTGGATTTACCTATAGACCAGAATCGAAAGGGAGGGGGAATCCCAAAGCTGTGTAATGTGCCCATTTGGGGCAGGAATAAATCCTGGCTATTTCAGAGAAAACCACACCAATGTCCCAGCACAGAGGGGTGCAGTGTTTGCAGGCCAGTGAGCAGGCTTGAATTCATGCCTCACCATGGAGGCATACTCATCTCCCCAAACCTCATCTATAATGGAGCAGTTGTGAGACCAAAACAGAAATAAGACACCTTGTAAGTCAGTGTGATACCAAAAAGGGAAAATGGACTTTGCAGGTTAAGGCTTCTTGTTTGCAGTTAAGACAATTAAGTTCCTGTTTGTCCTGTGTTAAGTATTTGCAAGTTAAAATTTCTATTTGTAATTAAGAATAAGTTCCTGTTTCTTAGATATGATGTAAACTGCAAACCATGTTTTTCAGTCTACACTAAATTTGCAACTTCATACTCAAAATGTACATCCTTACCCTCATTCCTTCCCTTACACTGTATCTTTCTTGTTTGTTTGTTTCCTCTGTGTAGCTTTGGAGCCTTTCCTAGAACTCCCTCTGTATATCAGGCTGGCCTGGAACTCAACAGAGATGTGCCTGCCTCTGCCTCCCAAGTGCTGGGATCAAAGGCCAGCACCGCCACCATCACGACCAGCTTCAGGCTTCATTGTATCTTTTTAACAATACTTAAGAGCCAACTCTCACCCCTGTAAACATTTTATCTCCACTCTCTTGCCCCTGTAAACATTTTATCTCTGGTATAAAAGGGGCTTCAAGAGGCTCACAGGGGCTGCTCTCTAAAATCCTGATTTAGGGAGAGGCAGCTGGACTGGCCAGTTCCTGCATACCCCATGATACAGCTTGCTTTAATCAGATAGCTGTGAACTTGGTTTTTCTCCTCAGAATTCTCAGGTTTAAAATAGTAACATACACATGTAAATTAGCACTAAATAATGTGTATAAATAAGTGCCTTTTTTTTCCTTTTTTTTTTTTTTTTTGAGACAGGGTCCCTTTTTGTAGCTCTGGCTTTCCTGGAACTTACTTTGTAGACCAGGCTGCGCTTAAACTCTGCCTCCCAAATGCTGGGACTACAGGCTTGCCCTACCCCACCCGGCCTTGGGTGTAAGTGCTTAACAAAGCGTATAGGCCAAGGAGCATGGGGGCAGATGCCAAGAGGCCAGCCTGGTATCATGGACCATGGATTGGGGAAACAGCCTCTATTGAGGGCACAGCAGAGTAGCATACTGAAGTATGTAGAATTAAAATAGAATTAAAATGCCATGATGCCTGCAAGTTGAATTCATATAGAAAGGACATGAAGGTGGAAGGGGTCATTTGAGCAGTTAGGGGAAAACAGAAGGGGAAGTCTGGGATGAATATGATCAAAAGGGGGAGGGGATTGCTACAGGCTCCCCAAGACTGGACTTTCAGCTTCCAAAACATGAAAAGAAACAAAGTAAAAACTTGGCCGGGTTGCCTATTATTCTAGCATTTAGTAGACAGAGGTGGGAAGGTCAAAGTCGTTCTATGCTACATATTAAGTTCAAGTAACATGAAATAGTCTCAAAATTTTGTTTTATTTTGTTTTGTTGTTTTGGTTTTTCGACACAGGGTTTCTCTGTGGCTTTGGAACTAGCTCTTGTAGATCAGGGCTGGTCTCAAACTCACAGAGATCTACCTACATCTGCCTCCTGAGTGCTGGGACTAAAGGCGTGAGCCACCACTGCCCCGCCCTCAAAATTTTTTTTAAGAAACAAAAATAAAACTCACACTTAGTTTCAGGCAGTTCACACACATTACCCTAACCACTTGGCACCCCGCATCTCCCTCAGCAGGGTAGGCTTCTTCTGTCCTCCATTTGCAGCCAGGAGTGAGAGACCATTTTTGCCAAAAGCAATGGCAGCCATCAAGTAGTAGAGACAGGTTGGACAGATTCTCCAGAAGGAACAGGAACACAGGAAGAAGGTATATGGCACACTCTAAGCTAATCAACAGGGGACTGACTTCATGAGCCTGAGTACTGTAACACTCCCTGGTCCCAGCTGACCACCAACAGAAGCTCCAGGTAATGGGTTTTTGAATAGGGCTGTGGCTGCTGCTCTCTGAGCTACAACCGTCTTTGTGGGGGTTCCTCTGCACACTCCTGCAGCACATCTGCTTAGAGTCTACCCGAGACCAGGCACAGGCCAGACTGTTCCCTATGTCCTTGGGCTCTCAGTCCTTGGCCTGCCAATCCAAGTTCCTTACTACAGCAAAAGTGACCCCTGAGCTGGGCATTGGTGGTACATGCCTTTAATCCTAGCACTCGGGAGGTAGAGGCAGGCGGATCTCTGCGAGTTCAAGGCCAGCCTAGTCTCCAGAGCGAGTGCCAGGATAGGCTCCAAAGCTACACAGGGAAACCTTGTCTGGGGGTTGGGGGTAGGGGAGTGATCTCTGCTTTGAGCATACAGAATTTAAGGGTCAAAAGTCAGTTAGTGTGTGTCAGAAAAGAGCGTTAGTTAGAAGTTAGCAGATGAGAACTAGGCCCAGGTCTGGTGTCAACTCCCTTCTAGAACCTTGACCAAGTCACTTAAACTTCACAGACTGGAACTGACAGAACAGGGAAAGTCACAGGTAAAATCCTGGAATCCCAGAAGCAGAAAAGCCCAGCCCAAAACACCTGTAGAGATGCACACAAATTCTGAAGCAAGCAAATTCTGAGAGGATGGAGATCACAAGCATGAGGTAACCTGGGCTAACTTTTAGTGCCTGGGACGTAGCTCAGTTGACAGTGTGCTTACCATGAATGAAACCCTGGATTCCAATGGGTGTTGGTGGTACACGCCTTTAATCCCAGCACTTGGGAGGCAGGCGGATCTCTGTGAGTTGGAGGCCAGCCTGGTCTACAAGAGTAAGTGCCTTTAATCCCAGCACTTGGGAGGCAGGCGGATCTCTGTGAGTTGGAGGCCAGCCTGGTCTACAAGAGTAAGTTCCAGGACAGGCTCCAAAGCTACAGAGAAACCCTGTCTTGAAAAACAAAAATGAAAACCTGGATTCCAACCCCAGCACCAAGTAAACCAGGTATGGCAGCATATGCCCAGGATCCCAACATCTGGTAGGGAGAGGAAGGAGAATTAGATGGTCAAGGTTATCCTCTCCTACACACACAGCACATTTAAAGCCAACATAGGATACACAAGACTTTCTCAAAAACAAAAAGCAAAACAACAAAAACCCATGAGCCTTAAAGCAAAAAAGTCTAAGTCAAAAGTGTTGGGAAAATTTAATACAACTCTATTCATTTCATATTTAAATTCATCAGTCTTGCTCAAACTATGACCCTGGTAACAAACAGTTCTGCAGTCACAGAATAAAGCAGAGAAGGGCCACCTCCATGCTTTCTAACCTCAACAGAACTACCAGACCCAGAGGCCTCTGCCAGTCATTCATTGATTCGGGGACTTTACTTGATGATTATCACAGTCACAGCCACAAACCAGTCACCAGGCAGTCTGGGGAGAGGAGGCATACCACCAGGACAGAGACTTCCTCCCTCACCAGGAAGCAGCTTCAGTTCCAAACACGAGATGGATGCCTTGGTACCACAGGGGAGAATTCAGCCATTGTCCTCATTCAGTCACTCATGGAAACCTTTAAGTGTCACTGGTGCCTGGAACCAAATGTAATCCTCTGAAGCCATGGCTGGGATGGAAGGTCTGCCACAGGACAGCGTCACCGTGAGTTTGTGGCCCCGGCTGGGCACTCGGTAGTTGAGCTTAGGTCGAAACCAATCTTCTCCACAGTCACGGTGCCCCTGTACCATGACAATGGTACCCATGAGTGGAGGAGCCTGCAGCTCACTAAAGGCATCGGCCATGAAGATGGCTCGGAAGAGACGGCGCAAACAAGCTGCTGTGTTCAGGCTCTCGTCCACACTGAAGGGGGCCAGCCTGGACAAGTCAAGTTCATAAAATTCCTTGGGGCTGAGGGCATTGCCTCCAAGAAGGATCAACACCCGTGGGACCAGTGTTCGGGTAAAGAAGTCTTCTAGGTGACTGAGGACACTCTCCAGTTCTGCCAGAGTCTGCTGACACTTCTTGCTGCTCACCTCAGTGGTGATCCTAGGTTTCTTCCTTACAGTGGCCTCTGCCTGTAAGACAAAGAATGATGGAAGAAAAGGATGTGTAGGATGAAGTGAATGGCCTTGGAGGAACCCCGTGGAGATACACAAGATTTCTGACATTGGGCTTTATCAGAAAGCATTAAATTAGGGAAATACATGCACTGTATAAACTACAGTTCTCTATGCCTTGAATCGCAAGATGGTATTGAAAAACTGTAGGGCACTGGGTGGTGGTGGCGCACGCCTTTAATCCCACCACTCGGAAGAGGCAGGTGGATCTCTGTGAGTTCAAGGCCAGCCTGGTCTACAAGAGCTAGTTCCAGAATAGCCTCCAAAGCCACATGGAAACCCTGTCTCGAAAAACCAAAAATAAAGAAAAGCTGGAGGGCATCAAAATAGTCACAAGGGGGTGAGAGGGCTCAGCAGTTAAAGGGGCTTGCTGCACAAGCCTGACAACCTGAGTTCAGATCCCCAGAACACAAGTAAAGACAGGAAAGAATGACTTCACAAAATTATCCTTTGACCTCCACTGTGGCACAGGTACCCAGTCTCTTCTCTCTCTCTCTCTCTCTCCCTCCCTCTCTCACACACTCACTCATTAATATATGCTTCCTCCTAAAATAGCAAGAAAAGAAGTTCATTAAGGGAGAAGAAGGAGTGAGTTAGAAAGAGCTCCCTGTAAAGAAAGCATGAAAGAATGTACAACATTGGCCACAAGCAAGAAGCTTCAGAAGGCTGGGCGTTGGTGGCGCACGCCTTTAATCCCAGCACTCCGGAGGCAGAGGCAGGTGGATCGAGGCCAGCCTGGTCTCCAGAGCGAGTGCCAGGATAGGCTCCAAAGCTGCACAGAGAAACCCTGTCTCAAAAAAACAAAAAACAAAAAGAAGCTTCAGAAGATAAAGAGACAGTCCCAGCACCAAATGGGGGGGGGGTGAATTAAGAGTTAGGAGAGCTGATTATCAACTGCTAGTAAAGGAGACACCCCCAGGAAGCAAGTCCACTAGACAGTGTAGGCAGGTAGAAAGCATGGGGGGCAGTGCTGAGCAAAAACCTCTGTGAGGAAACTCTGGGGAGAATTTTAATACCCTTTAACTTTTTTTTTTTTTTTGAATCATTTTTTAAGACAGGGTCTCATGGGGCTGGAGAGATGGATCTGCACTTAAGAGTACTGGCTGCTCTTCCAGAGGACCTGAGTTCATGGTGGCTCACAGCCATCTATAATGAAATCTGGTGCCCTTTTCTGCTGTACATATGTACATAATAAAATAAAAAAAAATCTTTAAAAAAATAAATTCTCCAAAGAAAATACATTAAAACAAAACCAAAAACAGAGGTGAAAATGTGGTGAGAAAAAAAAATTCAGATGTAAGCAGCTAGTTCAGGTGTGGGGTTATAGCTTAGTAATACAGCACTTCTCTAGTGTGTGGGAGGCCTTGGAGTCCCAAGAGTGGAGGGGAAGGAAGGGGAGGGGAAGGAAGGGAAGGAGGGAGGAGAGACCATTAAGGAAAGACAAGATGTGGTGGTGCACTCTTATAACCCAACAGTCACTGGGGAAGTTGAGAGGCAGGCAGATCTCTGGCCCCAACTACATAGCGAAATTCTGTTTCAAAAAAATAAAAAATTTAGAGAACAAATTCATGATGTCCTCATATGACACATACTAGGAAGAAAGAGTTTCAGACAGAGAGCAAGGGAAGAGTAGAGACACCACCAAGACCCAAGTGGGGCGAATTATGAGGAAGGGAAGACTTTGCAAAGGCCTAGGCTGCCACGGAAACTGAGGATTTCTTAACTCACTTTCCTACTTGTCCACCATCTAAGGGCCACAAGGTCTTCCCACCAATTTTCTTTCAAAGCCTGTGCATACCTGGGGAGATTTTCGGTAGAAGTTCTTAAGCTGTTCATAGGGCAGAGGGAGCTGTTGGCGTTGGTACATGATATGCTTTAGAAGTTCACAAGTAAACTGACAGCAGCCTTCCTGGCTCACGGGCCCTGGGAAAACCACCGGCACCAAGTCTCTCGGGCAAAAGGGCTCCGGAGGATTGGAAGGTTCCTGGGGTGGCGTGATGGCGGTCTCGGGGTCTATCTGGGGAGCATGAGTTTCTTCCGGCTTCTCGTACCAATCCAAATCTAGTCCGTGAATGAAAAGTTAAAGAGAGGGGGGATCAAAATCAGCATCACTCTTCTCGTTCCCAGGGGTCACAGCAGCAGACGCCCCCATACACCCTGGGCGGTGACAGGAGACCAGATGCTGGCCCGGCGGGGGGGCGACTTAAATGACATCGGACACAAGGAGGCTTTCGGAGACAGAGTGAGGCTTCGCTATGAAGGGTGGCGTGGGGGCCAGCACACCCGAAAGGACACGGCAGGAGAAGCAACTCCACACAAAGCGAGGAAGTGACCCACAGGGCCAGCTCGGGCCGGCCGGGACACCGGGAACCAAAGGGACAGGGAGGAACGACGGAGGAAGCGCAGCGGCTGACTTCCTCCAGGGAGGTAGCAGCAGGGAAGAAACAGGCCCCCAAGCTCTGGATCCCATGCCTTACCGGGCACGGCCACGGGAGCCGGCTCAGACAGGAACTCTGGCCTGGGCGCAGCCATCGCTACTGCTCAGTCGCCCTGCGGTTAAAATAAATAGACGCCGCGCGGAGCATCATGGGAAGCTAGCTTGAGCTCCACTTCCTGCAGCCTGCCAGCCGGAAGGGATTCAGCGCGGCCCCTGGGTGGTGGAGGGTGGAGTTGGCTGAGTTGAACCACACCCTGGCAAAGGAACGTTTGGCCCTCCCCACCTAGGCGACCCTTGCGACCCCTGGGGCCGCCTTCCTAAAGGCGCATCCTTTCACGACAGTTCACTGCGCACCTCTCACTGCGCCCTACTTCGTGCCAGGCCCTGTCCTAGGTGCTGGAGACTCAGCCACTGTCAAGTCAATCTGCAGCCCTATTGCGGATTAGACAATGGGCTTGCACCGGGGTTGTGAAGAACAGGGGCGCCCGCCCCACAGCGGGTTGCGGCAGGGTGAGACTTTAGGGCAGGGAAAGGGTGGTCCCCAGAATGTGTGCCCCGTGACCTATAGGTAAAGTTAGCTAGGTTAAAAGGATGATCCTAATGTTTGAGATCATGAGACACCACGTTCTCTGTTCAAGGACTAGAAGAAATTCATATTATAAAGAGTTACAGTTTTGTTGGGTGGTGGTGGCATACACCTTTAATCCCAGCACTCCTGTGAGTTGAGGCCAGTCTGGTCTACATAGCGATTTCCAGGACAGACAAGGCTAACAGGGAAACTGTTTCAAAAATAACAACAAAAGCAAAAGAGTTAAGCTTTGTGGGGGGCAGAGGAGGGGCAGGGGTTGGTTTTCCAAGACAGGATTTCCCTGTATAATGGCCCTAGCTGTGCTGGAACTCACTATGTAGACCAGGCTTGGAGAGTCACCTGACTCTGCCTCCATATTCTTGGATTAAAGGCGTGTTCCACCACTCCCAGTCTAGGGGGTTAAGGTTTTGTTTTTGGTTTTTGGTTTTTTTTTTTTTTTTTTTTTCCGAGACAGGGTTTCTCTGTGGCTTTGGAGGCTGTCCTGGAACTCACTTGTAGACCAGACTGGTCTTGAACTCACAGAGATCTGCCTGCCTCTGCCTCCCGAGTGCTGGGATTAACGGCGTGTGCCACCAACGCCCGGCTTACAAGTAATGTTTAAGTTTGAATATGATTTTTTCCTGTAGGTTGATGGGTAAATTTTTTCAATTAGGGCAGTGAGGAACCCTGGGAGATGCCACAGAGGGTAAGGAAGCTTTCCACTGAGCCTGATGACCTGAGTTCAAACAGGACCCACAAGGTGAAAAGAAAGACCAGACTCCCTCCACACCTCTCTGTGGCAGGCACACATACACACACACACACACACACAGTAGGGAAATACCTGTTATGGGGCTTGCAAGAAGATGTCAGAGAAGACAAAGGCATTTGCAGCCAGAACTGATGACCTGAATTCAGTCCTCCTGATATACATAATGGGAGAACAAAACAGACTTCCACACCAGCATTACACACACACACACACACACACACACACACACACACCAGACACACACACTCACACACATAACACACACATACACACACAGAGACACATACACATATACACACACAAATGTAATTATTTTAATTTGCATTTTGTAAACATAACCTTTAGACTTACTACAATGTAGAGACTGAGTTCGGGGAGGATGAGGCAGGCTTATAAATTAAAGGTGGTTGACTACAGTGATCCAGTGCTTGGTGAAAGAGGCTAGAACTAGGGAAATTTTGTTTGATACAAAGTCTCACTATGTGGCTGGTCTGGAACTCACAGAGATCCGCCTTCCTCTGCCTCCCAAGTGCTGGGATTAAAGGGGTGCCTCACCACATCCATTCTGCCTAATACTTATTTGACAATGAGTAGATATCTATTTAAAAAAAACACACACACACAACAGGACATACAGCTGAGCAGTGGTGGCACACATCTTTAATCCCAGCACTTAGCAGGTAGAGATAGGTAGGTGATCTCTGAGTTCAAGGCCAGTCTTGTCTACAGAGTGAGTTCCGGGACAGCCAGGACTAATCAGGGAAACCCAATCTCTAAAAACCAAAGGAAAAAAAATAGTGTGGTGTTGAGCTGGAGTTGTAGCTCAGTGGTAGGTTGTTTGCCTAGCATGCAAAGTTTTGGTTCAAGCACTGTGTGGGAAATTGATATTAGAATAAAAGAAATTAAAAGTTAGGAACCCAGAACAGATTGGTGTACATGTAGATCTTAGTATACAATGGTGGCAGCTTTTTCAAGTAAAGAACATAAGACAAACCCAGGTGTGGTGGTGAAGGCCTCTCGAAGGTTGAGGCACATTCAAGGCTAGCCTGAATAACCTAGCAGGACTCTGTCTCAAAATAAAAAGTAAAAAATAGGGCTTGGGATATAGGTGTACAGTAGAATGCTTGAGAAACAGGAATGGGGGAGGTCCACTGAAAAATAAAATTAGTTTTTCTACCACACAACAAAAAGGGTATGTTTCAAGTGGATTAAAGTAAGTAAAATACACCTGAAAGCCGGGCACACGCCTTTAATCCCAGCACTTGGGAGGCAGAGGCAGGCAGATCGCTGTGAGTTCGAGGCCAGCCTGGTCTCCAGAGTGAGTGCCAGGATAGGCTCCAAGGCTACACAGAGAAACCCTGTCTCAAAAACAAAACAAAACAAAACACACCTGAAAATCAGCAAGGTGGTGGTGGCAGCAGAGCATGACTTTATTCCTCAGGAGGCAGAGGCTGGCAGATCTCTGGTCTACAGAGTGAGTTCCAGGACACCGAAGGCTACACAGAGAACCCTGTCTCAGAACACACACACACACAATACCTGAAAATCACTGCAGGAAGTTAGCAGAATAGCACAGTGGAAGAGTCTGTGCATATCAAGTACTGAGGTTCTAGGTTCAATTGTTAATATAAATAAAAAAACAAAATCAGGGCCAGGAAGATGGCTTAGTGGGTAAAGGCACTTGCTGCCAAGTCTGGTGTCCTGAATTCAAGTCCCAGAACCCATTTAATAGGGCAGGATAGATTCTGGCAAGTTGCCCTCTGATCTCCAAATGTGTATCATAGTGTACACACATGCACATAGAATACATGTAAATGTTTAATGTCTTTAATTTTTAACTATGTGTATATCTGTAATCGGGACTGTGGACATAAGTGTGGTGTTCTTGGAGGGCAAAAGAAGGTGCCAGGTCCCCTGGAGCTGGAGTTAAAGATAGTGCTAAGTCACCTAGAACTGGTGCTGGGAACTGAACTCTGGGCCTCTGGAAGAGCAACAGAGCTCTTAACTGCTTAGCCATCTCTCCAGCCCCAAGTGTAAAAACTTTAAAGATCTCCTCAAAGCTATATTGGGTAATAATTTATATGAGGTTGGCTTAAGGATGCCAGGAAACCAAGAAAGCAGAGGAAAAGGGTTGCTGTAATTCAGAGCCTAGAAGGTGCCATTTACAAAGTGCATATGCATACAAAGGAACTACATATAAAAACAAATGACTCATTACCAGCCAGGAAAAAAGTCTGCATGTGATGTGTATATAGCCACAACATGTATATATACACACATCCAGTAGCCAACCACCTCACAGGCAACCTGTCCTGGAAACTGATCTCTTACATCACCTGCACTCCTCAGGACCCTGATCTCCTCCTGACAGACATCTTGTTGACCAGCTCCTCTGTCAGCCTTCACGTCTGTGGGTAGGCCAGGTTGTTCAAGAATGGGCTCTCCCCCATCATCTCCTAAAAGAAGGTCTCCACTAAGGAGATATGGGGATTGGGATGGGTGGCATAAAACTGTGTGTTAAAAGCAGACTGGCTGATGGAAGAGCCATGGATATTTAAAAAAAAAAAAAAAACGACAACAACAAATGCTATCTGTTGAGAGCAGCAGGTTCTGACTGTTGAGAGGGCCCGGGACTGCTAGTAGTGATAATGTATGGGTGTGGGGTGTCTCTACCTTTCAGTTCCCATCCTTTGAGATCTCTGAGTTCTCTAGTAAGAGTCTCTAAAAACAGTTTTCCTGGTAGTCAGTCCCGGGCTCCCAGCTAAGGCTGTCCTCAACCATACAGGATAGAAGAGACCTGCTTTCCTTTACTGAAGACCCACGTAATTGACTAGACCTGCAAGGGCTTTTTTCAGACTTTGGTTCTTCTGGTCTAGCTGGTGTGGAAATTATCTAATGTGGACAGCAACTGCATGCTCAATAGACCCATCTCCTTCCATGTGGACCTATAAAGAAGATACCGACTCAACCAGATCTGAACTGCAGAGAGTACCAGAGGTAAGGTACTATTGCTGTTCCTAGTTTACTGAGGAAAACTTTAAAATTCTGGAGACAAAACCTGTTTAATTTTTGGCGATGTATGAAACACCTGGTTGTTTGTGCAGAGAGGGGAGTGGACACACTGTGAGTCATGAGATGACCACGGGGCTGGGGTTTGAACCCTGGCGTCCTGACTCTTGGCCATGCGATTCTATTTCTCCACTCTGCCCCCTTAGTGCCGTACACACTGTTTTATGTCGCTTCCAGAGTTCTAAAGGACAGGAGAGACGGCTTGGCTAGAAAGGCAAGTCAACAATTCCCCGGGGCCCTGCATAAGTTTCTATTCCGGGCCACTTTCCCCGCCCCCGGGCGGTTGACGTGTCTGTAACCCCAGCTCCGCCCCAAGAAGTAGCCAGGCCCCTCCTCCGAACCAGTTTTAAACCAAATTCAGTTTTCCTGGATTGGTTCAACATCAAAATAATAGGGGAGGAGAGACATTACTGTAGGTTGGTTTATGGGTTCTGGACACGTGTCTGGCCGCCGCAGTGCCCGGGGCTGTTAAAACCAGCCCCCGGACTGTGCCAGCCAAGTAATAAAGCAGTGACTACGGTACAAGGGTGGCATAATCGTCGTCACAATAACAGCTCTAATTACGCTATAACTACCATCTGCCTCCGCCCTGGCTTTTGCCCTGACTCACTCGACAGCACGCCACCCGTCGGGGAAGAAACTGAGGCAGAGGTGGAGCTAGCAAGCTGTCAGGTCCAGCTGCCCTGAATTTTAACTTGTCTGGGATCTACGCTGAGCGGTCAAACCCAGTTCGATTCATGATCCCTTGGCCTCCGGTGACTGTCCTCAATATCAGGCCGCGGGGCTTTCCTACTGCCCCTAGAAAAGGAGCGGCGGGCAGCGCAGGGAATGGGATGCGGACTACAACTCCCTTAGGCTTTTGCGCGCAAGGAGCGCTTGCAACACCCGCCCCCGAAACCACCTGCGGCCCTCGCGTCGTGATGCTTCCTGGGAATTGTAGTTCGGATTCACGTTCTTTAATACTAATTCTCTGCCCTGCGGACTCGGTATCCCTTGATGCCCTGCGGCTTTTTCTGACGCGATCAGGAGGCCAGGGGAGGCAGGGGCGTGGCCTGAGCTGGGCCACACCCCGCTCTCCTCCGGCTGGCCCGACGCGGCTGTAGCAGTAGGGGCGGCGGTAGTGGCGGGGGGGAGGGGTCGGGCGGGGGCTGGTGGCAGCGGCGGATGGACTCGCGGGTATCGGAGCTGTTCGGCGGCTGCTGCCGGCCCGGAGGAGGCCCGGCCATGGGCGGAAACCTCAAAGCTCGGGGGGCCGGAGGTAGCAGCAGTTGCGGGGGCCCAAAGGGGAAGAAGAAGAACGGAAGGAACAGAGGAGGTAAAGCCAACAACCCTCCGTATCTGCCCCCAGAGGTGAGCATCTGAAAAGTGGTGGGGTCGTAGGAACTACCCCTTCCGGTCCCTGAGACTCCAGGGCGGCGGGACAGAGACAATTAATCCCCCTTTCCGGTGTCAAGACCCCAGGGAGGAAGGACTGGGGAAGGGAACCCCACCTCCTGTCTCAGGACCCCTTAGAAAAGAGGGGTATCAAGACTAGACGATCCTCTTCGGTGTCAGGACATCGGGAAAGCACTGCTCCTTTCACTAACATAACCTTTGAAGTGAGTGGGGACGGGGCTCCTACCCTCTTAGGAAGAGCAGAGGGTGTCTGATCCTCTACCTATGCCTGGAGTGGGGAAGGAACCAGTGTACTGGGATCACAAGGCAGGCAGAGCAGCCACCGCTGTTCTAAACTTGGCCCACGGGGAGAAGGGGAGTAGCCGGGACAAGAGCAATGTGTTCTCTCCCTACCCCTCGGTGTTGACACACACAAAACTAGAGAACAGCTTGACATAGCCAGCCCTCTGCCTTTCCCTTGTCCTGTTGGGGCGAGGAGACAGAGAAGAGCACCCCCGCACCCCTCATATACCGGCTTCACGAGTCCTCAAGACATATACTACTTTCCTTTTTAGAGAGGAGAATCCAGTGTATCAGTGTTGGTGCACACCTTCGATCCCAGCACTCAGGAAGCAGAGGCAGAGACAGGAGGATCTCTCTGAGATCCATGCCAGCCTGGTCTCCAGAGCAAGTTCCAGGACAGCCAGGGCTACACAGGGAAACCTTGTTTCAAAAACAAAACAAAGATAAGAGAAGCCAAGGTGGGGAGGGCTTCAATCGGTGGTTATCAGACTTTAAGTATATACCAGAGTTATCCAGATTGCTGTTCTGTTCATCGAATTTCTGATTCACTAGTGAGAGATGTGCCTGAGAATTTGGCGTTTCTTACAAGCTAACGCTGGTTCCAGAACCATACTTTGAGAACCATTGGCTTAGATGATCTGAATACCATCTTTAAAGTCAACTATCCTAATTGCTCATCTTCAGCAGAATAGTATAAAGATTTCTTTGTTGATGGGGTTGAGATTATGGATAAAGACTCTTCTAAGGACTTTAAAGATGGCATGCTGACAGAAAGGGAAATAGAAAACTAAAATGGCCAGAGAGGAGGAATGCAGAAATGAGCAGATCTCAGAACTTTTTGTTATGAGAGGGTAGTGGGTAGGGGTAGAGGGGTGGAGGATAGAGTGAGGCAGGTGTGTGTAGCACACAGCCCAAAGAGTGGCTGCTGTGACAAGAGGCTATGATATGGGTTCAGTTTCTCCTCAGCTGAAGCGTGAACAGGGGTAACAACCATAGTAAGTTCAGTTTATGGAGTCTGTCCCTTTAATGAATTTCTTGTTTCTTTTGTTTGTGTAAGGACCAGCTCCTCTCTTACCTGGGCCTGCTATCTCAGTGAGTTTGTAGTGACCAGTGCTGAGCTCACACTTTGGCTCTGGTCCAGAGTCACTTGTAGCCTCTTACACTTGATGGCATCAGCCGAGAGGGATGGGCAAGAAGGAAGTGGTGTCTACCAGATCCATATCAAAGAAACATAACAACCTGAACACAGAAAGAAAGTAAAACCAAAACCAAAAAACCTAGCCTGAGTAGCAGTGTTAGACTGTGGAGGGCGGGGAAGAGGTGATCTTGCATCTAGAAAGAACCTGCTGAGGATCAGGGATCCTGTCCTTGGATAAATGAGTGGTTTGCTGTATCCTTACCGGCCACATTGGAGCTTGGCAGATTCGAGCATAGGTGCCACTGTGGCTTGCTTCCTGCCTTATATGCCCGGGGTCATTGGGAATTGAAATAGGGGTTGGGTCTGAACTAGGTTTGCTAACTGCTTCCTGTTTCTTTTCAGGCTGAAGATGGAAACATCGAATATAAAGTGAGTCTCAGGTTGGGGAGGAGGAGAATGCTGTAGTTGCCCTTGTCAGTGTGGTCAGTGTGAGGTGATTTTTTTGATATCCCTCCAACTTCATGCTGCAACTTCCTACTGCATGGTATCATGCTGAGCTCTCTGAACCCCACTGTGTCAGGGAGAGAATTACTGCTAGTGTGGTCAGGGTAAGGGTTTTTTGTTTTTTTAAGATTTTTAATTTGTGGGTGCACGTGTGTGTAGGTATGTGCTTCTGAGTACAGCTATCTTAGAGGCCACAATAGGGTGTCAGATTTCCCTAGAGCTGTCATTTCAGGCATTTGTCAGCCACCTGACCTGAGTATTCTTAACCACTGAAACCACTGAACCAACTCTCCATCCCTAGGATGGGCAAGGGTTTTAAGTGGGAAAGAAAGATGCTGGTTATTGTTGCAGGACAGGAAGAGACCACATTTAGGGTTTGGGAGGCCCTGGTTTCTTCTTTTCATGATACCACATCTGTCCTAAGCTCAAGTTGGTGAATCCGTCCCAGTACCGCTTTGAGCACCTGGTGACCCAAATGAAGTGGCGGCTCCAGGAGGGGCGCGGTGAGGCTGTCTACCAGATTGGGGTAGAGGACAATGGGCTGCTGGTGGGGCTGGCTGAGGAGGAGATGCGGGCTTCTCTCAAGACCCTGCACCGGATGGCAGAGAAGTATGCTACCCCCCCCCCCCACCCCTGCCAACTTAAGGGAGAACCCGTGCATACCCAGCCAGCCAGGTCCAGAGGGGCTGGGGCTGGGGCTGGGGCTGGGCAGGTTCCTCCTATAGCAGTCTCCTGACAGAGGGTCAAAGTGGGTGTTTTCTCATTGCCTTGCTGTGCCTAGGCTCCCTGCTCCTTTCAATTTAAGATGCTCGTTTCAAAGAGGTGTTGGGGCATAGATTGCAAGACAGTGAGGTGTCAGGAGCTTTATGGTCTAGAGCCAGGCTGGAATGGGTGATACGTGTGAAATATGGCAGCTGTGACTTTTCTGTGACAGGGTTGGGGCAGACATAACTGTTCTGCGGGAGCGAGAAGTGGATTATGACAGTGACCTGCCCCGTAAGATCACTGAGGTGCTGGTACGAAAGGTTCCTGACAACCAGCAGGTGAGCACGTGGAAGTCCTATGTTGTCCCTCCCAGTGAAGGCTCTGTGGTGTTAGGCATCCACTGGCCTAGGATCCAGAGTATGCTCTCCAGGGAGCAGCAGCATCTTTATCCTTCACTGTGAGGTGAAGGACTGGAGAACTCACCTCTGCCGATTTCCTCACAGTTCCTAGATCTCCGTGTGGCAGTCCTGGGAAATGTGGACTCAGGGAAGTCAACCTTGCTTGGAGTCCTGACCCAAGGAGAGCTGGACAACGGGCGGGGCCGGGCCCGGCTCAACCTTTTCCGCCACCTGCATGAGATTCAGTCTGGCCGAACCTCCAGCATCAGCTTTGAGATCCTGGGCTTTAACAGCAAGGGAGAGGTGCATGGGATCAGCGGGACCCAGTGGGGCCAGACTCTGAGGATGGGCTGGTAGAGGTGAAGGACAGAGGCTGGGGGCAGGGTGCGGAGACCTTTTGGAGAAGTCCGAGGGCACTGTGAACGGCTCTCTCCCTCATAAAAACCAAGTGAGAATCCACGGAGTGAAATAGAAAATGGGCTACTTAGGGACTAGACTAGGTCCTGGTGACTCCTGAAGGGTTGGGGAGGCTCACAGGGACACTGAGAGCCCTGGCCCTGGGCTAGGTGGTGAATTACAGTGACTCACGGACTGCAGAAGAGATCTGCGAAAGCAGCTCCAAGATGATCACCTTCATTGACCTGGCGGGCCACCATAAATACCTGCACACCACCATCTTCGGCCTCACCTCCTACTGCCCTGACTGTGCCCTGCTCCTCGTCAGTGCCAACACTGGAATCGGTACGAGACACTTGAGCAGAGGGCAGGGCAGAGGGAGGAGCTGACTCTCTTCTGCCCTGAGCCCCCTCAGAGCTGGGAGCAACACCAACTCTTCCTTTTCCTTCTTCCCACCTTCCTCTCTCCTGCCACCTGCCTCCTTTCTGTGAGGTAGCTGGCACCACACGGGAACATCTGGGGCTGGCCTTGGCCCTGAAAGTGCCCTTCTTCATCGTGGTCAGTAAAGTGGACCTGTGCGCTAAGACCACAGTGGAGAGGACAGTGCGCCAGCTGGAGCGGGTCCTCAAGCAGCCTGGCTGCCACAAGGTCCCCATGCTGGTCACCTCTGAGGATGATGCTGTCACTGCTGCCCAGCAGTTTGCCCAGTCACCCAAGTGAGCCTGCCTCTCACCCTAAAGCCTTGATGGATAGGGAAGGCTGCCACAGGTCCAGGAGCATGGTGCCCCACCTCTAGGGCCAGATTTATTGGAGTTCATGTCTTCGGCTTTTTCAGCTTGGATTGTGGGAGGGAGCTAACCTGGAGCTTTGTTAATGCCTGGGACCTTGAAGACATTAACTGTCCATAGTCCCTGGCTTGCTCACAATCAGAAAGGGACTCTCTGCTCACCTTTTTATGGGTGGGCCTCTGGCTACTGCTTTTTAAGACTATTCTCATCCATGCATTTGCCTCTCCACAGCGTCACCCCTATATTCACACTGTCCAGTGTGTCTGGAGAGAGTCTGGACCTTCTCAAAGTCTTCCTGAATATCCTGCCTCCACTCACCAACAGCAAAGAGCAGGAAGAACTCATGCAGCAGTTGACAGAATTCCAGGTAGTTGGTCCAACAAATAGAAGGTGGGGGCGGGGAAGGGCAGGCCCAGTTCTGACAGAGCCTGAACATTACAAAGGTTGAGCCTACAAGCCCTGGCAGCAGGACATTGACAGGGTTTTCTTTGGCTGTAGGTGGATGAAATCTACACAGTCCCAGAGGTGGGAACGGTGGTTGGAGGAACACTATCCAGGTGACTGCCTTGTTGCTACTCAGCCTGCTCAGCCCTCATCTGTGTACCCTGTACTTGAAGACCTCTTGCCTGAAGGAAGCCCTGGGTGGAGCTCATGAATGGGGCATACTTGTTTGCAGACTAGCTTTCACCCGCAGGAAGCTTAGTATCCTTGGCTTATGAGGGAGAAATGGCATTCTGCTTTAGGGGACTCTCCAGGCCCCTAGAGCCTATGGTCATGGGCTCTAGGAAGAAGTGGTGCATTCATTCATTTACATCCCAAAGCAGGGAATGGAGGAAGAGACTCTTAATGAGGCAGAGCATGAACCCTAAGGGTGTAACTTGTTCTTTAGCGAGCCACAGGTGTGCCTCTGCCAACTGTTACTGCTGGGCCTTCAGAATCTGACTGCTAAGCCAGACAAGGCAGTCTGCTTCTTCCAAGCTGGAAGTTAGGGTTCTTTTGCCCTAATTCAAGGGCAAGGATATTCTGAGTGACCCTGGGAGAGAAGTCAGAGGGACCTACGCTGACACTGTGCTACCTGTTGTCTGGGCTACAGTGGGATCTGCCGTGAGGGGGACCAGCTGGTGGTTGGCCCGACAGATGATGGCTGCTTCCTGGAGCTGAGAGTATGCAGCATCCAGCGCAATCGCTCTGCCTGTCGTGTGCTGCGAGCTGGTCAGGCTGCTACACTAGCCCTGGGAGACTTTGACCGTTCACTGCTTCGCAAGGTGAGGTGGACTGGTGGGTTGGAGAGGGAATGCAAGTGTCTGGAAGACTGGCTACTGAATGAGAAGCATCTGGAGAAACCCAAGGAAACATGGTCTCTATCTAACTCAGGAGTGTAGACTTGGTTATATAGACTATTAGAAGGGCTTAAGATCTTAAAACACAGGTTGCTAAATATAAATGACTATGATACCATGGTCTTCTGAGGCCTTTCCTTGGAGGTTTATAGCAGAAAAGGGGGGTTCAGGAGTTCTAAAGGGTGTAGAGTAGCTGGAAAGTGTCTAATACCAGGTCTGCCCTTCTTGGGTCTGGGGCTGTGCCTCTCCAGGGCATGGTGATGGTGAGCCCCGAGATGAATCCCACCATCTGCTCGGTGTTCGAGGCAGAGATAGTTCTACTGTTCCATGCCACCACCTTCCGGCGGGGATTCCAGGTGACAGTACATGTGGGCAATGTACGTCAAACGGCAGTGGTAGAAAAGATCCATGCAAAGGTGAGAGGGACCCAGCCATGCCTCCATTTCTGCAGGGAAAGTCTGTATTCTGCCTCCATACAGGAGGGAGCCCTAACTCATACTTGGCTGAGAGTTGCCTGATCCCATAAAGGGAGCAGAGCCCATACAGGGTGGGTAGCAGCCCACCTGGGGATCTCAAGGGTGATAGAGAATGGGATGATAGCCACTGGCCAGGGCCATGACCACTTTTCTCCTGAAGGACAAGCTGCGGACAGGGGAGAAGGCAGTGGTACGTTTCCGTTTCCTGAAACACCCAGAATACCTGAAGGTGGGCGCCAAACTGCTGTTCCGGGAGGGCGTTACCAAAGGCATCGGCCATGTCACGGATGTGCAAGCCATCACAGCAGGAGAAGCCCAGGCCAGCATGGGCTTCTGAGTCCTCAAAACAGCTCTACCGCTGTCCCTACAATACATAAGGTGACTTCCAGCCATGCTGCCAACCGTTGGCGGCTCTGTGTGTTAATAGGCTAGGCAGAGTGGCTACTGCCACTTGCTTCCTGCCACCTTTCTGAGAGACATCAAGCTTGGTGTGACCAGGGAGGGGCAGTCCGGAAGGGAGAAGACAATTCAGGGCTGTTCTCAGCATCTGTGTGCCCGCTGGTTGGCTCATTAACCCTGGCTGCATGGTCTTGTCTACTGGAGGGAATGGTGCATAGGCATCTTGGACCACTGTCAGGATCGGGCATGACTCACCAGTGTGATCTCTGCACTTCAGGAATTGTCGTAACTGGGGTGGCCCTTGAAAGCACTTCTTTTTTTATACCTCCTCTCAAGGCCACTAAGTTGCCCTTCTCTACCTGACTGTGGATAAAAGATAATGCTCCTGGCCATCTGGTGGACCCAGGGACTGAAGAAATGACACAGAGACCATGAAAGACTGTGTCCCTACCCTGTGTTGAGTCCTGATGCATCTTCCTGGCTTTATTTTGTTGCCCTTCACTCAAGGGCGGTTTCCCCAGATCCTCCTTGGCCCCACTTGGTGCTATTTGTGGTGCTGGCTCAGGCGTGGGGCTGCCAAGCTAAGACTTGGCACACCAAAGGCCAGCTGCATGTCAGTTTATTTTCCTCTGCAAGTCATCTGTTGATTTTCATGCTAGATCAAATAGTATGTTTTTCGTTCCCAACCTGGTAGCTGCAGGACCTGACCCACAGTTGTGCGTCCTGGCACCCTCATCCCCATTCTTGCTCCCACATAAATTTTTTCTTGTTTTTGTAATTTGTAGTGATCACCCCTTCCCTCTGTTGCCGGGAACCAGGAGAAAAGGGAAAGATGTCATTCTAGGCATGGACTCCCTCCTTTTCCTTTGTTAGCATCCTGGGTTCCCATGAACTCAGGGATTTGTTGGTTGAAGATTCTCTGCACATGTATATATATGTATATATATTTAAATACACATATATATTGTACAGAATAAAAATGTTTTATTGGACACTCTGTGCTTATGTTTTAAGACACGGGTTCATCCTCCACAGCTAGACTCTTCTCTAGGGTTAGAGACAAGTGACTCTGAATTGGGAAAGAAGTCATCCCTTATCTCAGTGGCCACCCTTTTCCTCTCCCCATAGGATCAGCATTTTGTGTGTTCTGACTTGTTTTGCTCCATTCTTCAAGCAAGCAGAGTATAAAGTGGAAAGGCCTTTTCAGCTCACATTTTCAGCTCCATTGTCCTTAAGTTGTCTGCCTGTCAGTGGTCCTTTAAGAGTACCAGTTCTATAGGGATGAAGACTTAAAAAGAGGAATGGCAATGCCAATGCCGTCCTCACACTTCACTTAGAGCCTAGATTCTTGGAGCATTGAAGGCCATGTAAGCTGTTTAGCTTACATGGCCCTCAGTCTGTCCTATTTCTGTGTTCACACTATCAGAGATTTTGGAATCCATGCTGACCATTGAGCTCTAGTCCCAGTCTTTCTAACTACGCCATATTAAGTAGGGTCTAAGGCCATATTAAGTAGGGTCTAAGGCTAAAGTCTACTGCTAAAGTAGGAACTCTCTTTTGAATACTAATCCTGGCAAAGCAAATGATACATGTGGTCCAAAGCCTTATGCAGCATTCTGTCTCCAGAGTTTTCTTTTTTTGCGTTAAGTCCCTAGCCCAGGCTGACCCCAAACTATGTAACTGAGGGTGACCCTGAACCTTTTTGATCCTTCTTCTTCTCAAATGGCTGGGGTTATAGGCATGGTTTTTAAAAAATACCATTGGTCGCTGGCCATGGTGGCACACACCTTTAATTCCCGCACTCAGGAGGCAGAAGCAGGCAGATCTCTGTGAGTGTGAGGACAGCCTGGGCTACACAGAGAAACCCCATCCATAAAAACAAACCAAAAAGTACCATTGGCTTACCCATACTAGTGAAAGCCTGTGGGTAAGACTTCTCCCTGTATTAGAAGCTCAGAACAGTGACAAAAGCAAGGGCGTCTTGCAGCACAGTGGTACTTTGCCAGCACTGATGAAGGCATGCCTGTCTGCTCTCCTATGTGCAGTAGGGCAGGGCTGCCCAGGAAAACAAGGTAATACTGCTGCCTTTGCCTTTTATTGGTCTACCAGCCACCCTCCACCTGACCTCCAACTTATCTCTAGAAATTCAAGTGATACCTAAGTTTCTGCTACAGTGCTTTTCTCTGAGAACAGTGTCTTATTAAATTACCCAAGCTGGCCCAGAACTTAACTCCAGATCCTCATGCCTCCACCTTCAGAATTCTAGGATTAAAAAGCCATGGAGGCAAGTACTCTACCAGTGGGTTACATCCCAATCCCCTACCTCTTTCATGTAGCTCAGGTTACCTCAGACTTGTTATCTAGCTAGGGATGATTTTAATTCCAGACTGACTTTTCTTTCCTTACCCTCTATAAAGTGTTGGGATTACAAGTATGCACAAAAAAACCTGGCCACACATTCCTTTTCCTACCACTCCTCCTTGCTAGCCTTTCAGTACCAAAAGAAGTGACATTTGCATAGGCATATTGCTGTACACCTATGATCCCAGACACACAAAACTGAAGCAGGAGAATCACAGTTGTGAGGACAGGCTAGCTTAGCCTACCCACCTCAATGTTAAAATCACCAGTAGGCCACTTTGTTATCAGAACATTTAGGGTAATAAAAGTATGCAAGACAGGTCCTCAAATACATTTTTATTGTCCTAGTTTGGGTAACCAGATGTATGGTTTTCTACTACATACATTGAACCAATATGAAGAACATACGACCTGCAAGCCTTTAAGAAGCTACTAATCCAGCTAGGGAAAAGCCACAGCAACTTCAAAGGAAAGGGTCATTTCCTGCTAACCTTTCCCCTTGAAGTAACACACACAGGTCCAATTTATAAATAAGTAAAATGAAACTGATTTGTATTTATGTATTGGAAGAGAGATGTGTATGCTGTCTTCCTACTCATTTAACCTACTACCTGGATTCATATAGAACTCAAGGTCATAAGATTTAATCCCAACACCTGGGTGACTCAGGAAGACTGCATGTCTCATCTACCCATGTTTTTTTTTTTCCTCCAGTACTGAGAATTGAACACAGGGCCTTGCATGTGCTATCCTAGGCCAGTATTCTACCAACTATATCCCCAACCCCATTTTTCTCCTTTCTGTTCCAATTTTAAGTAAGGACTTTGGGGTTTTTTTTTTGGGGGGGGCGCTGTATCTCTTGAGTTACATCCCTAAATATATGATCTTCAATTTTATAGATAACAGAGTGAGATACGGAGTTTGCCAAGGTTCCTTTCACCTTTTATGACAGTGTCTCCCTGAAGAATAAAAACATTTTGATCAGCAACAGCTTTAGAATCCCATGGAAGAGAGAAATTTAACCTAATTTTGTATTAAAAATTTCATAGATTTCTCTTGAGAAATCAACATGATTTTATCTCTCAAGTTACTAGTAAAGCTCTCCTGCAAGCCTGAGGGCAGCATTAATGTGTCAACGGCTTAAAAAATGATTCCAGTGTCTGCATGCCATGAATCCTAAGGCGTTTATTACTGGAAGCCAAAGGACTCTTGGGATTTCTTTTGCCTTGAGGAGACATGGCAGGAACAGCTTGGGGTTTTGAAGTACAAGGCTGCAAAAAAGACTTCTGCAACTCCAATGCAAAATGATAGTCTGTGTGTTCTGGCATGTCCCATACTGGGACTAAGGAGTCACACTTCTCACAGAGCACTTGGTCCTCAGTTGCCCTTTGGGCCACCACCTCAGAGTTGTAAATTGAAGACTCAAGCATGTCTGGACTGTTCCCAGCCATGTCCATTTCTGTAGAAATCCCTCCAGAGGGTACTGACTCCAAAACGCTTTCATAAGGCGGGCCACCATCTGCACACTCAGTTGGAAAACAGCTTGCTGTCACTCCAGAATCCTTCTGTGGAAGGGAAGCAGCTGAAGAATTACTAAGCTGTGTCTGCTGTGACAGCAGCCTCTTCTGCTTAAAGAAGGGCTCAATTCCTGTGGTCCGGCTGGTTTGGAATGGTAGCGAGGGCTTGGGTGGTGACTTGTCTGTGAACGTGTTGAGAGGTACAAGGGAAGTCTCTTTCAGTCTCTGCTTTTCAGCAGCTTTTTGAAAAAAAGACTCCAGAGAGGTGGCTGCCTTTTTAGAGGTGGGCAAAGCTGCACCAGTTCCCTGGGTCTTAGTTTCAGAGCCAGCAGTTGGCACCTTTGGCTGACAACTTGAGTCATTACTCAAGAAGACGGTGATGTCTGTGCAAGATGAAGGGGCAGAGGCAGAGAATTTGGTAGCACAAAGGAAGAGCATTGTGAGGGGAGGGGACCTGTGTACAAAGTAATGGAACAAGGAAGTTACCAAGTCATTGTTTTAAGAGCCCAGATTCAATTAATAAATGACAAGTTCTAATTCTACCACAAAAGAAAATTTTTTTTCCTTTTTTTTTGGTTTCTGTGTAACTACCCTGGCTGGGAACTCATACATCTGCCTGTCTCTGCCTCCTGGGTGCTGGAATTAAAGTTGTGCACAACCACACCCAGCTCAGAGCTACACAAGTTTTATTCAAGGCAACAACATGAGAAGAGTAAGCAAATCAGAGCTCAGAGTCATCCCCAGCTGTATAAAAAACCTCGCCAGCCGGTTGGCTCAGTGGGTAAAGGCACTTTGCTACCAAGATGGATGGCCTGAGATTGGTTTGTAGGACTAACGCAGAGATTTCACAGGTAGTACCATGAATTATGCCACACATACACACAAAAAAAGTGGGAAAAAATTCCAATCCTGGGCTGGAGAAATGGCTCAGAGGTTAAGAGCACTGACTGCTCTTCCAAAGGTCCTGAGTTCAATTCCCAGCAACCACATGGTGGCTCACAACCATCTGTTATGAGATCTGTGCCCTCTTCTGGTGTGCAGATATACATGGAAGCAGAATTTTGTATACATAATAAATAAAATCTTTAAAAAAAATTCCAATCCTAATTCATAACTCTAGAATTTTTCAAGATGAAATTCTCTGTCAAGCTTTTGGTTTCCAATCTCTGTCTCAGCCTGTTCTATAGAGTGAGTTCCAGGAAAACCACAGCGGTTATACCCTGTCTTGAAAAATTAAACCAAAACGGAAAAAAAAAGGGAAATATTTCAAGAAATTTGTTGTAAAGTACCTCATATTTTCATAAAGTTCTTTATTATGAAGAATCTGAAGGTGTAGTTCAGTAGCAGAGCATTGATTAGCATGTTCAAGGACCTAGGTTTAATTCTTAGTATCTAAACTATTGCCAGGCAGGGGTGGCCCACACTTTTAATTCCAGCACTTGGGAAGCAGAGGGCAGCATACCTCAAGTCCCAGGACAGTTAGGGCTATACAGAGAAATCTTTGTCTTGAAAAACCAAAAAAAAAAAAAAAAAAAAAAAAAAATTACGTCTAGTTGCCTAAATATATTTTCATATGAACTGAGTTTCAAAATATAAAACATGCCTTTATATACAGATTAGCTCTTCAGTCAACTAAAGAGCAAATGCTACCCCCCACCCCCACCCCGACAAGTTTCTCTGTATAACAGCCCCAGCCCTGGCTGTCCTGGCACTCACTCTGTAGACCAGGCTGGCCTCAAACTCTCCGCCTGCCTCTGCCTCCCGAGTACTGGGATTAAGAAGTGTGCCACCACCGCCCAGCTTGAACTTGCTCTTTTTTTTTTTTTTTTAGATTTTATTTATGTATACAACATTCTGCTTCCATGTATATCTGCACACCAGAAGAGGGCACCAGATCTCATTATAGATGGTTGTGAGGCACCATGTGGTTGCTGGGAATTGAACTCAGGACCTCTGGAAGAGCAGCCGGGGCTCTTAACCTCTGAGCCATCTCTCCAGCCCAAACTTGCTCATTTTTATCACCTTCCTTAGACCTTGATCACTCCTTCTAAGAGGTGTTGCTAGTCTGAGTCACAAAGAAACTACCCCAAATGAAAACTCAGACGCTCACCCATTCTACAGCTAAACCACAAAATAGCTTTTTAAAAAGAAGATAAACTAAAATAGGAGCCTCACCACTCAGTTTGGATTCCAGAAGTATTACAATTCCTGATGGCAGCAAATGCATCCTGGCTCATCTTATGAGCATCATATTGAGTGAGGGCACAGCAACGGCGCAGACTGCTAAGACGTTTGTCTCCTTGTACACGAATACTGACAGCCAACTGAGTGGCCACCCTGTCATTCTGTGGGTGAGAAAGGATTGAGACCAGAAATAGTTACTAAGAGCATCTGTAGGGTAACAGAATGACTGGGAAATTCAATTTAAAAGCCAACAATAGGGCGGAGCATAGTGTTGTACTTCTTTAATCCTAGCATTGGGGAGGCAGAGGTAGATGGATCTCTTCGAGTTCAAAGTCAACCTAGTCTACATAGCAAGTTCCAGGTAAGCTAGTACTTACTGCATAGTAAGACCTTTAATTTCTTACTTTTTCTTTTTTTGGTTTTTGGAGACAGGGTTTCTCTGTATAGCTTTGGAGCCTATCCTGGAACTCGCTCTGGAGACCAGGCTGGTCTCGAACTCACAGAGATCCACCTGCCTCTGCCTCCCGAGTGCTGGGATTAAAGGCGTGGGCCAACAACGCCCAGCCATAAGACCTTTTCTTTAAGAAAAAAAAATTAGCAAAAAAAAATGAGGCTATTCCAGTACCTATTTATATAAAATACAAATGCATACTAAACATCTACTAGGTCTAGTACCATAAGGGATACAAAAAAATTCAGAGCCTAGACTATAGTAAAATTTCTGATAAAAATCTGACTACAGGATTACACACACACACATACACACAAAAAAAAGCTTGTACTATTTCTAGACATAAGCATATATGAGGGGCTGGAGAAATGACTTAGTGCTTAAGAGCACTGGCTTTTCTTCCAGAGAGCCTGGGTTAAATTCCCAGCACTCACATGGCAGCTTACAAGTATCTGAACTCCAGTTCCAGGGGATCTGAACCCCTTGTACCAATGTACATAAAATATGATTAAA
>NW_023276963.1:0-20439 GCF_003668045.3 Cricetulus griseus | reverse complement strand
AGCTACTAGATTTAATACCATTTAAATTTAAAACTAAAAAACTGGAACAATACAAAGAAGACCAGCATAGACCCGAACACTGAAATATTTGTGCTTCATAAAAAAAAAAAGTATCAAACACAAATCATGATGGGTCAGCTCAAGAGATGTCTCAGTGGTTAAAGAGGGACAATAAATCTTGCCTAGGACCAGAGCTCAGTTCCCAGCACAGCACCCACATCAAGTGGCTCATAACTGCCTGTAACTCCCAAGGGATCCAGTCTTTTCTGGCCTCTGCAGACACCTGTACTCATTTGTTTGAACACCTCTCTCTCTCTCTCCCACCCCCTCATTAGCAGGGATATAGAATGCTAAGCCACTACAGAAAGCATTCTGACAAATTTCTCAAAAATGCTAAACATAGTTACTATGCGACCCAGTAATCGTGCTCGTAGAATGAAAGCATGCAATGGTAATAACAGCATTACTGATAATGGCCCAAAGTAGAAATAACCCAAATAACCATTCACTGATAACTCTTATCCAGTCCTAAAAAGAAGTAATCACTGACTCATGCTATAATATGGGCGAACTAAGTGAAAGACTGTTCAAGACTGCTGAAACAACCATATACTGCAGGATTTCAGTTATATGAAATGTCCAGAACTTTTCCTTTCTTTTTCTTTTTCTTTTTGGTTTTTTAGAGACAGGGTTTCTCTGTGGCTTTGGAGGCTGTCCTGGAACTAGCTCTTGTAGACCAGGTTGGTCTTGAACTCACAGAGATCCGCCTGCTTCTGCCTCCCAAGTGCTGGGATTAAAGGCAGGGGCCACTACCACCAGCTCTTGTTGTTGTTTGTTGTTGTTGTTGTTGAAGAGGTGTGCACCACTGTGCTGGGTTCAAAACTATACTAAAAATACTCTTGCCTACAGATAAGTAGGGAAGGAATGGAAGTGTCTGCTACAGAATTCCTTTGGGGAGTAAATAAAAATATTAGGTTGACTGAAAAGCTGGGTGTGGTAGCATACACCCGTAGTCCCAGCACTCAGGAAGCAGAGGCAGATAGATCTTTGTATGTTCAAGGCCAGCCTAGTCTATATAAGGTCACCTTAAGACCAACCAGGTATACACAGGGAGAGCCTGTCTCAAAACAAAAACAACTGAACAAAAATAAAACCAATTGGAGTTATACAACTATGGAAGATGCTAAAACCACTGAACTGTACACTTTAACTGGACATATTTTATTATATAAAGTATATATAATTGGGGCAGGGAGGAGACCATACCCACCCTAGTAGTTGGGAAGTAGAGACACAAAGAAGGATTCAAGATGCCTATCACTTGGGAGGTAGAGGCAGGTGGATCACTCTGAGTTCCAGTCCAGCCAAGGCTACATAGTGAGACTCCATCTCAAAAAAAAAAAAAACAAAGATACTTGGAGGAAGAAAGTGTCAGATGTCTGATGTTTGATGACTACCCTTGCCTTTTTTGTCAGGGGTGACCTCAGCCCCTGGTGTTTGTAGGGTGCTAGGGGTCACACTCAGAACTTGAAGCATGCTAAGCGAGCACTCTACCAACTAAGCTTAAGCTGTACCCTCAGGACCGGGATTGTTCTGTTTTATGAGGGCGCATGTTAAAAGAAGATAAAAAGAATTCTCAGCCAAATTTGGTAATTCATGCCTATAATCCTAAAGATTGGGAGCCTGAAGGTAGGAGGACTGGCAAGTTTAAGGCTAAGCCTGGACTATTACTTTGTTTTTGGGGTTTTATTTTTGTTTTTGTTTTTGAGACAGGGTTTCTGTGTAGTCCTGGCTATCCTGGATTTACTCTGTAGACAGGCTGGCCTTGAACTCACAGAGATCCACCTACCACTGTGTCCCTAGTGCTGGGATTAAAAGCATGCACTACCACGTCTGGCCAAACAAACTTTCTTAAAATTCCCTAGACTGATGCTATTTTCTCTGTGTTCCTTCTCCACAGGTAAGTAGCACATGGCATTTAAATCCCGAAGACTAATAGAAAAAGAAAATCTTACATCATTTCGGTCTTTGGTTAGTCTCTCCTCAAGTTCCAGGGCTAACTGCAAGAGCCACCATTGTACCTAAAAAACAAACAACAAACAAATACAACAAAAATAAGAAATTAATTTTTCATTTAAGTAGACAAATAGAACCACTGTTGGATCCCTATAACTAGATCATGAAGAGCTCAGCACTCTGTCTTCCTCTAGTTGAAGATTTTCTGTCAGGCACAGTGGTGTATACCTGTAACCCCAGATTTGAGAGGCTGAGGCAGTTCAAGGCTGGGTTATATAGCAAAAACCCATCTCAATAACAAGAATAGAAAATGCTTTTAAATTATTGGGAAATGGAAATGACTCAGTAGATAAGAGCACTTGTTATTTAAGAAGGAAGATAAGAATATGAATTCCCAGGCTGGAGAGATGGCTCAGAGGTTAAGAGCACTGACAGCTCTTCCAGAGGTCCTAAGTTCAATTCCCAGCAACCACATGGGGGTTCACAACCATCTGTAATGAGATCTGGCACCCTCTTCTGTCTGGCCTGTAGGGAGAACACTGTATACATAATAAAAATAAATTAAAAAATTGAAAATAAATAATAGAAAAGAATTCCCAGCACCCACAATACAAAGTTAGGCACAACTGCATATGGACCTATTATAAGCCAGGACTAGCAGGATAGAGAGAGACAAAAGGGTCACTGGGATTTGCTGGCTGCCAGCATAGTTTCAGGTTCAACAAGAGAATAAGGCAGGGTGAGAGAGCAAGTCATCTGATAGCTTCCTCTGGTGTTTACATATGCATGCAAAGGTACACACCCACACATGTGCAACATACAATTTGTTTAGTCAGGGTATTACAACCCAGGTTGGCTGCCAACTCTCGGGGCAGCTGACTCAGCTTCCCATGTGCCTGGGTTATAGGACTGCTCTACTATGCAGAGGCCCAAGCTTTCCACCTCACTTTTCCTAATTCTACCATGGTCTAATTCTAATAATAACTTAAACTGAGTGAGGCACAATATTTTAGGTTTTTGAAGTTCCTAACTATAAAAAAGACAAGAAACTCCATTGTCCATTCCAGCCAGTTCTGTTTTATACCTTTTTTCCCTTTTTAGATTAAAGGGAGGAAGAATAAACAACAAACTTGTATTTCAACATAAAAACAAAAGCAAGTCCTATTCCTTTTAGGTAGCCATCTAACCCAATAAACTGCATAGCTATCAAAACCCACTGTCTTCTTTAAGAGAGGCTGTGTTCTGTTGAGAAGGATTGCTTACCTGATCCCGAGTAGCCAGAGCCGTTTTCCCTGGGAAGTTCTTACTACAGCCAATACTTTTAGGTAACTGCCTGGGTTTAACTGGATCATGTTCAATCCCTCGGCACATGGCATACAGCCATGATCTGTAAAACCAGCAAAAGATATTAAGATGAAAGCGTGATTATTCTCCTTGTTGTTTTTTGTTTGCTTCCTAGCAAGGATCTCACTATTTAGGCAACTGGCCTCAAATTGTGATCCTGCTGGGTTGTAGGTGAGATCCACCATGCCTGGTTTCTTATCTATTTATAAACAACATTTAAGTATGCAGCTCAGGCTGGCCTCCAGCTCATGATCCTCCTGCCCCAGCATCCTTGTTAAAACAAAATACCTACATTAGCCTTTATCCTCTTCATGAAAAATGATTGAAGCTGGGGAATACAGCTCAATGGTAGAGCATGTCTAGCATGTACGAGGCCCTAGGTTCAATCCCCAGCGCTTGTAAGGTGGAGGCAAAAGGACCAAAGCCTCGTGTTACTTGAGACCCCGTCGTAAATAAAACAAAGAAAGGAAAAAGGAAAGATCTAAAATTTAAGCATACCTAAGCTCTGACAGCTCTTGCCCTTCTTAAATAGTTCTAATGTAAGACAATGGCAAGGGAACAACTAATTCTACTTGTCACTATTTGTATTTTTTTGCAAAGTACCAACAAGCAAGCCACCAATTCATCTTTTTCCCGAAACACAAGGATTTGAAGGTAACACCAGCAAAATGGCAAACATAAATGATGTAATAGGACTATCTTAGTTGTGTAGCTCTCAAATTCATGGGACTTGGGTATCTGAGGCAGAAGAATTACATGCTCAAAGCCTGCCTGGAAAACTTAGTAAGACTCGAATAAAAAGTTAAAGGGAAAAAGCTGGGAATTTGGCTTCATAGTGGACTGATTGCCTAGCATGTGCAAGGCCCTGGGCTTAATCACCAGTACTGCAAAAACAAACATGGTAAGAGTACATAGCCAGGCTTCAAATGAACAATTCCTATCAACCACCCAGGTAGGTAACAAAACGACTTTAAAAGGATAGGCCACAGTGACCTAATTCCCTAACTTATAAATGTTTTTTCAGTGCTGGGGACAGAACCAAAAGCCTTGTAGCATGTTAGGAAAGTGCTCCACAAATGAATGACATCCTAAGCCTTTCTTTTTATGATCTCAAACTTGTGCTTCTGTCTCCCAGGTACTAAGATTGAGCCTACTATGTCTGGGGGAATTAACATTCTACAGAACCAACCCATGAAATGATCTTACAGAACACAGACCATAGGCTGAGTGTGCTGGTGTGTGTCTGTCATCTAAGAATTAAGAGGGAGACACACAAGAGGATCAGCACTTCAAGGCTACCTTTGGTTACATACCATATGTATGGTATGTATGTTTGAATCTGGCCTTGGCTATCTGACCCTGTCTACTAAAAGCTTTGATATGTATTGAATTTAACATCTCTATAAAGGTTATGTTTGAAAAATAATATAAACAGGGGCCAGAGAGATGAAGAGTACTGGCTGCTCTTCTGGAGGACCCAGTTTCAATTCCCAGCACCCACAAGACAGCTCACAGTGTCCTGACAGCCTTAACATAGACATACATGCAGCCAAGACACCTAATGCACATAAAATAAAAATAAATAAGTCAAAAGGAAAGTAATATAACCCACTAATCGGCAAGTGTGGTGGCATGCCTTTAATCCCAGTACTTGGGAGGCAGATGCAGGACAGCCATGGCTGCACAGAGAAACCCTGTCTTGGGAAAAAAAAAAAAAAAAAAAAAAAAAACAATTAAAAGAGAAAAAAATTTAAACCACTTACCCATTCTTCTCTCCGAAATGACTCTGTAGCTGAGATTCAGTGAACTGGGTCAGTTCACCCATGTACTCTACCCCAAGGATTTCAATGACAGAGGCCCCGAGCTTTCCCCCAAGACTGCGGCTAAACAAAGAAGAGAAGGAATTTATAGGAAGGAATCTCATTTAGGCCGGGCATTGGTGGCACACGCCTTTAATCCCAGCACTTGGGAGGCAGAGGCAGGCGGATCGCTGTGAGTTCGAGGCCAGCCTGGTCTTCAGAGCGAGTGCCAGCATAGGCTCCAAAGCTACACAGAGAAACCCTGTCTCAAAAAAAAAAAAAAAAAAAAAAGAATCACATTTAAATATACAGTTAACCAAAATAAAAGACATTCTGCTGCTCCAAGCAGCTCTCACAAAGACTCAGAGAAAATCGGAATGTTTTAGTCTGGCAGACTCTTAACTCCAGCACAAAGATAAGGGCCAGGGAGCTCAGTAAGTAAAGGTGCTGCCGATGGTTAGAGTCTGATCCCTGGAGCCCTCCAAAAGAAAAGAACCAACATAACGAGTATACCTGTACTCTCCCACGCATACACACACTGAAAAACAAACAAACTAGATGACTCTTCCCAACTCCTAGCTGGGAATCTGGCTTCATAGTGGACTGATTGCCTAGCATGTGCAAGGCCCTGGGCTCAATAGCCAGTACTGCAAAAATAAACATGGTAGGAGTACATAGCCAGGCTTCAAATGAACAATTCCTATCAACCACCCAGGTAGGTAACAAAATGACTTTAGAGGGATAGGCCACAGTGACCTAATTAACTTTTAGAATTGTGTTCAGTGCTAGGCTTCCAGCTGGGAAGATTAACAAGAGCATAAATATTCATCACTGGTTTGTTATCAGGTCAACTGCACGTAAAAACTTCATTTTTCATGTTCTTTTTTTTTTTTTAAGATTTTATTTATTATGTATACAACATTCTGCTTCCATGTATATCTGCACACCAGAAGAGGGTACCAGATCTCATTACTGATGGTTGTAAACCACCATGTGGTCGCTGGGAATTGAACTCAGGACCTCTGGAAGAGCAGTCGTTGCTCTTAACCTCTGAGCCATCTCTTCAGCCCTTTTCATGTTCTTATATATTAAATTTTCAGTTGGTAAAACCTACTATCCCATTTGGAGATTAAAAGTCTAAACCCAGCTGGGTGTAGTGGCACACACTTTTAATCCCAGCACTGGGGATACAGAGGCAGGCGGATCTCTGTGAGTTCGAGGCCAGCCTGGTCTACATAGTGAGTTCCAGGACAGCCAGGACTACACAGAGAAGAAACCCTGTCTTGAAAAAACAAAAACAAACAAACAAAAAACCAACCTCCCCCAGATATTCCAAACCCCAAATAAATCTTTTCCGTGGCCAATACTCCCCTGTGGGCTTTGAAGTGACCTATAATGTGTCCTTAGTCTACCCTCAGGGTTTTTGTTTCCCTGTCTTCATCAGTATGGACTATTTCGTGTCTCCCTAGGTTCACTGAGAATATGTCACACTCTCCCTTCTTTCTGCTGAGTGTCTCTCCATGCTGCTTTGTCCTTAGCAGGCTCTCTACCACCTCCAGTCCCTTAGCCTTTCTCAGATCAGTTTTATTTTCATGCCTCACTGGAGAACAATTTGCCTGATCTGAAAACCTTGCCTGAGCCAGGCATGGTGGCTTGCATTTGTATCACCAGTATTCCAAGCTGAAACAGGGGGATTAAATAGTTTCAAGTGAGCCTGGGGGGGGGGGCACAATGAATTCTAAACTAGCTTGGACTATAGAGTGAGACCCTGTCTCAATAAGCAAGCAAACACTCTTGATTTGACAGTAGAGAAAAGTACAATTCCAGTTGGATGTAGTAGCTCCTACCCACAATCCTAGCATTTAGGAAGTTGAGGCACAAGGAATACCACCAGTATGAGGCCAGCCTAGACTTTTTAGTGAGACCTTGAATCAACACCCTGCTAAGAGGAATAAAACTTTTACTTGTTACATACTTAATAGACTTGAATAAAACTCAGGTGTATGTGTAGTATATGTACACGCATGGTGGCTAGAGGATGTTAGGTGTCCTATACTATCATTCTCAGAATTACTGCCTTGGGACGGGGTCTTTCATTGTACTTGCAGCTGAGTGGCAGCCAGCAAAGCCCTGGGAATCCCAATCTCCATCCCCCCACAGTTGTGGGTATGTAGGTCACTCTCTTCCCTCCATAGCACTGAGGTTACAGGGGAGTGCACACAAAACTACATCTGGCTTTTTATGAGCATACTAGGGAGTTTGAATTCTGGTCCTCATACCTGGGCAACATGTGCTCTTACCCAGTGAGCTATTGTCCCAGCCCCTTAGTTTAATTTGGGTAGGGGCCCACTATGCAGCCCTGATGACCAGGTTAAATTCATGAGTATCTCTCCAATACTAGGATTACAGGCATATATCACCATGCCTAACTATCAGTTCTTTTGTTACTGTTTTGAGACAGGTTCTCGCTACATAGCCCTGGAGGACTTGGAACTAACCAGGCTGGACTCCTGCCTCTGCCTCTCGAGTGCTAGGATTTAAGGTGTACACCACTATACCTGGCAGTTTTCTTGTTTTTTAATTCAGTATTTCGGATACACTACAGATTATCCTGAATTAAAAACTCATTTAGAAAAAAAAGCCTAGATGTAGTTTATGAAGTTTGCAGTGTTGCCTCTGACTGGTACCTATTTTTTTTTTTTTTTTTTTACTGGTACCTATTTTTATGAGGCACAAGTGACTAAAGCAGAGGTCATGCACATGAGGAAACTGAAGGTCCTTCCTGATACTTACATTTTACGAATTGGCATCTGGCTGAAGAGCTGTGGGACTGACCCATGTGAGACCAGAGTCTGGCGGTTTGGCTTGTTTAGTCCACAAGCGAGTTTTGCCAGGACCTGAAAGCACAGAGAACAATAAAATTGTCAGTATTAAAAAGGCAACTATGTAGAGTTGACAAATATTAAAGCATGCATACACATACATAGAGGCACAGCTTAAAGGCTGTCCTAATCATATCCCCATGAAAATCAAATATAGCCAAATGCATCTCTCTCAAAGCCTGCGTCCCTCAGAATAACCATCGGGAAAGCATTCTCCTCACTAGCCCCGTGCCCCTCGGAATGGTCGTTGGGAAAGCGTTCTCCACACTGTTCTCCCTACATCTCAAAGCCCACGGTGTCCCTCAGAATGACCGTCTGGAAAGCGTTCTCCTCACTGTTCTCCCTACATTCTTCTACTCTCAGTTTCCCTCAAGCCATTTTTTTTTCTGTTCTATATGAGATTTTTCTCACAATAGGCTTTAAAAAACAGAAGAAACTCAAGTAAGATTCACTTCTTACTCATGTAAATACGAAAATGCTAAATAGGCCAAGAATGGTGGTGCAACCCTGTAATGCCAACATTTGGAAGCGAATGTAGGAAGACCAGGAGCTCAAGACTGGCCTTGACTACCTACTCACAGACACATATGTATAACTGAAAATTAAAAAAAGTTTACCACTCTCCATAGATACAAAAATATACATTTATATATAATCATTCCTTAATTTCACTACTAAGATTCTTTCTTTTGTCTTTGAGACATGGTCTGTGATGGCTATTCTTCATTGTCAACTTGACTATGTCTGGATTAACTAAAACCCAAGTGGCTGGGTATACACACCTGTGAAGAATTTTTTTTAATTTAATTAAATCATTTGAAGTGGGAAGGTCAACCCCCCCCCTTTTTTTTTCTTTTCTCAAGACAGGGTTTCTCTGTGTTAGCTTTGGAAGTCCTGGAACGTAAGTCTATAAACCAGGCTGGCCTCCAACTCAGACAGCTGCCTGCCTCTGCCTCCTGAATGCTGGGATTAATTAAAGGCTCATGCCACCACCATCTGGCAAGACCCACTTGAGATGGAAAGATCCACCTTTAATCTGGGATGCAGCTTCTGCCTGTAGCTCATAGATAAAGGAAATGGAAGAAGGAAGTTTGCTCTGTTGTGGGAGCTCTATCCATTTAGGCAATAACATTTGGGATAACTAGCCCTATGGGTGTAGTTTTCTCTGATATGTGACTGGGTAAGAACTGAGGTCTGGGGTGGGGGTGGTTTCCCACTCTCACTTGGACATGGAAGGCTTCCTGATGCACCATTTGGTGACCTAGTCTAGAGCTTTCTCCATCCTTCTCTGGTAGACGTGTGTGTGTGTGTGTGTGTGTGTGTGTGTGTGTGTGTGTGTGTGTGTGTGTTGTGTTCCCTATTTCATCCCTTAATAATAAGTAAGTCTTCTTCTTAAGTATTTGTGGATTTTTTGCTAATTCTGACACCCAACATGGGGCTAACCCAATGGCCACTTGAATCCATCCCCTGGCCGGGTGGCATGTCTTGGGTCTGGGTGCTTGCATACAGTAGCTATACTCTCAAACTCCATCTTTTGAAATTCCTGTGGCTGCAGATAATGTGTGTCTTCTTGTTGTTGTACTGCCAGTCAGCTCCAGGATCTTGGCCACCAGGTACTCCAGATTGGCCACCAGATACACTGGGGTGCCAGAGGAGCTGGTGCACATGGCCCATGGGGAACTGAAGGCCAGCCCAGGCGGAACTAGTCTTGGCCTTGGCATGAACCATGCCACCCTGCTTGCCTCTACCAGACATTATTAGATAGGATAGGGCAATGAGGTAGGTTATTGTATCTACTTGTAAATTAAAACAGCACTATCACTTTTAGATAATTTGCATTGGTATGGATTCTTATATATTGATACAAATGTAAAATTATTTTTCTATTTCTATTCCTATTTAAGATAATCTGTATATTGATACAAAGTCAAAATTATATTTGTTATATTATATATATATGTTTCTATACCTGTTTAAATATTTTTGTATATTGTTATAGATGTAAGAGTATTTTTGTCATATTGTATGTATGTTTCTACTTTTGTTTAGGATATTTTGTACACTGATGCAAATTAAGAATATTTTTATCATATTGCACTATACATTTCTATCTCTGATTAAGATATTTTTATATACTGTCACAATTTCAAGGTCATTGTCCTTTGACTGCATATCTGTTTACAGACGTTTATTTTTATAGTGTGAAGCTTTAGTCTTTAAGCTATAAAGGTTATGAAGAATTACAGTTTAAGCCAGGCACTGGTGGCACATGCCTTTAGTCCCAGCACTTGGGAGGCAGAGGCAGGCGGATCTCTGTGAGTTCGAGGCCAGCCTGGTCTCCAGTGCGAGTGCCAAGATAGGCTCCAAAACTACACAGAGAAACCCTGTCTCGGGAAAAAAAAAAAAAAAAAAAGAATTACACTTTAAGTGGGAGATACCCTTGAATGCATAGGCACAGGAGACCATTTCCTAAATAAAACATCAGTAGCATAGATACTGAGAGCAACAATTAATAGATGGGGCCTCCTGACACTGAGAAGGCAAAGGACACAGTCAACAAGACAAAACGGCTCCCTACAGAATGGAAAAAGATCTTTACCAACTCCACATCTGACAGAGGGCTGATCTCCAAAATAAACTATGAACTCAGGAAGCTAAACATCAAACTACCAAGTAATCCAATTGAAAAATTGGGTACAGATCTAAACAGAGAATTCTTAACACAACAATGCCAAATGGTGAAAGACACTTAAGGAAATGTTCGACATCAATTCTCATTAGGAAAATTCAAATCAAAACAACTCTTGAGATACTATCCTTATACCAATTAGAATGGCTAAAATAAAAAACAATGATTACAGCTTATACCGGAGAGGATGTGGAGAAAGGGGAACACTCCTCCATTGCTGGTGGGAGTGCAAACTTGTACAGCCTCTGTGGAAATCAGTATGGTGATTTCTCAGAAAATTAGGAATCAACCTACCTCAAGACCCTGCAATACCACTTTTGGGGGATATACCCAAAGGATGCATAATCACACAACAAGGACATTTGCTTAACCATGTTCACAGCAGCATTATTCATAATAGCAAGAACTTTTAAACAACCTAGATACCTCTCAACAGAAGAATGGTTAAAGAAAATGTGGTACATATGCACAATGGAGTACTACTCAGTGGTAAGAAACAATGATATCCTGAATTTTGCAGGCAAATTGACAGAACTAGAAAAAAACATCCTAAGTGAGGTAACCCAGACCCAGAAATACAAATATAGTTTGTACTCACTCATAATTGGATACCAGACATAAAGCAAAAGATACCCAGCCTATAATCCACCACCCCAGAGAAGCTAGAACCCTCTTCTAGAAACAGATTGAAGCATATGCAGAAATCCACAAATAACCACTGGGCCAAGCTCCTAGAAGTGAGGCAGGAGCGATAATATGAACAAAGGAGTCAAGACCATGATGGGAAAACCCACAGAATCACCTGACCCAAGCTAGTCAGAGATCACTGACTCCAAACTTCAACTGGGGAACTGGCATAGGACTGAACTAGGGACCCCTGAATACAGCTGACAATGGTGTGGCTGGTGAGGCCACTAGTAGTGGGTCCAAGATCTAACTCTAATGCACCAACTGACTTTGTGGAGCCCATTTTATATGGAGATACCTAGACATGGGGGGTAGGTGCCTTTGGTTCTGCCTCAACAAGATGATGGGAGACAGACTTAGATTTCCTAGGGGAGGCCTTACCCTCTCTGAGGAGCAGATGGGAAGTGGGGTGGGGGAAAAGTGGGGAAGCAGGAGGAGAGGAGGGAGAGGGTAGTGGGATTGTCAGGCAAAAAATACATTAATAAATAAAATCTAAAAAAAAGAATTATAGGTCAATAGTCACCCATATTTAACATATTTAGGTTTTCTTTCTTTCTCTCTCTCTCTCTCTCTTTTTTTTTTTTTTTTCCGAGACAGGGTTTCTCTGTGTAGCTTTGGAGCCTATCCTGGCACTCGCTCTGGAGACCAGGCTGGCCTTGAACTCACAGAGATCCTCCTGCCTCTGCCTCCCGGGTGCTGGGATTAAAGGCTTGCGCCACCAATGCCCAGCCCATATTTAGGTTTTCTAGATACACAAAGATGTATTCCATACAGACAGGTGATCTTCAAACACTTCAAAGACCTATAGAATATGGCATTTAAATGTTTTAATAACTAGAATTCTGTTGACATGAGACACAACTGGTAGCACCAATCTATTCCCGAGAGAATGATGGGCACCGAAGATACTTCAAGTGGAGCTTGTTTTTTTCTTGGCAAAACTGGCCTATTGGGCATAGAACTGCCCTTGCCTCAGCTATTGACAGTAAGCACTCTGTCCAATCCGGACAAGCAGGATGCAAGGAAAAGTGACTGATGAGCCTTGTCAAGACAGGGTAGGACAGTCTTTCAAATTTTCCTGCTTCTGAAAATGGTCTGTCAAATGTTCGAGGCCTACAGCCAAATTTTGTGAGTGGACTGAGGGCAGGTGAGGATGGGATAATGAGCAATCAGATTGAGGGAAGGCATGGAGGGGGAGAACTCTGAGGGGGCCTGCTGGAGGACCGGCATTTTGGGGGTCCAGTGGAAGCCTGGCGCAGGCAAATCTCCTAGGAGTCTATGGGGAGGACCCCAGCTTAGACTCCTAGCAATAGTGGATAAGCAGCCTGAATTGGCTATCTCCTGTGCTTGACCCAACTGTCATCAGAGAGATGCCATCCAGCAACTGATGGAGGCAGAGACCCACAGGCAAACATTGGGTGGGGTTCAGGAATCCTGTGGAGGAGGAGAAGAAAGAGGAGTAGGAGCCAGAGTAGTCAAGGACACCAAGGAAAGGCTCACACTATCGACTAACCTGGGCTCATAGGGCCTCACTGAGACTGAACCGACAACTAGGGAGCCTGCATGAGACTGACCTAGTAGGCACTCTATATATGTTAAGTTGTGTAGTTTGGTCCTCTTATAGAACTCCTAACAACAGTTGGGGCTGTCTCCAACTCTTAATGGCTTTTGGGACCCTACTCCTCAAACTGGATCACCTTGCCCAGTCTTAATACATGGAAAGGTGCTTAACCTTACTGCAACTTGATATGCCATGTTTTATTGGTCTGTCCTTTTCTGGAAAGAGAAGGAAGAGGAGAGGGCTGGGAATGGGGGGGGGGACGAGGAGGGGAAGATGGGGGTGGGGGCTGCGGCCAGGATGTAAAATAAATAGATGAATTAAAACAGCAACAACACAGAAACACACAAAGTGTGCACCACCATGACTAGCTATTGGTAAAATTCTTTAGTAACTTCAACTAGGCAATATTTAGTATGATTTATATTATATTACATTAGGCAATATTTAGTATGATCTATATTACATTATATTACATTAGGCAATATTCAATATGATCTATATTACATTAGGGATATTGTTTCCCTTCCTTTTATATAGCCAAAAAAAAGAAACAAAACAAAACCCCAAAAATTCTTCTGGGCAGCATAGCAACTTTCCTTCTATTAGAGGGAGAAGAAGGTAGCAGCAACCTGGCCAGCTACTGCTCAATTATTGAGCCTTTATTGATGGACATCCTGTATTCACACTGTATTTTATTCACAGTTAGTTAGAAAATCAGTTATTCTGCTCCTGGACTATTGAGAATTGTCTGTGTTCCCTTTTTTAAAAATAGTGGTCCAAGGGGACTAGAGATCGTTCAGTGGTTAAGAGCACTGCCTGCTCTTCCAAAGGTCCTGAGTTCAATTCCCAGCAACCACGTGGTGGCTCACAACCATCTGTAATGAGATCTGGTTTCCCTCTTCTGGTCTGTAGACATACATGCAGGCAGAACACTGTGTACATAATAAATAAATCTTAAAAAAAATAGTGGTCCAAATTAAATTTTACTGCCACTTTTCTTTTATTGTTCCAATTGCTCAAGCCTGAGGACTGGGTTTGAATGCCAGTACCTTATGAAACAAGCTATGCATAGTCCTGTACACACTTGCAAACCCAGAACTGGAAGGGGAAGAGATACCAAGATCTCTAGGACTTTATGGCTGCTAGAATAGCTCACTCTCCTAAAAAAAAAAAAAAAAAAAAAAAAAAAAAGTTAATTCTAGGTTGAAAGAACTGGCCTAAAAGGAGTTCAGCAGGAGTGAGAAGATTACGACACACATGCACTCATCACAGACATAAGCCACACTTACATCCGTATACATATACATACAAGAAACAGACAAAAGCAAAAAACATCCAGGCAATCCCACATAAGGAAACAATAAAGCTAAGTGTAATAGCAGATGCCTATAATCCCAGAACTTGGGAGGTAGAGACAGGTGGATCAAGGTCATCTTTGGTACACAAGAAGTTTGAGCTACCCTGAGCTACATGAGCCCCTCCCTCAAAAAGCCAAAAAATATATGATGAAACAACAACAAAAATATACAGCAAGTGAAAATAAAAGAAATAGGCTAATATATAAAAGTTCAAAGCCTCAGCTTTATTTTTTTTTGAGACAGAGTTTCTCTGTGGAACAGCTCTGGCTGAACTGGAATTTGAATTGTAGACCATACTGGCCTCCAACTATCCACCACCCTGGCTTTTTTTTTTTTTTTTTTTTAAATATAACTTCTTTTAAAATGATTTATTTTGGGGGGGGTGGGGGAGGAGGGGTGGAGGTGAGGGGAGGGAAAGGGAGAAGGGATTGACATGTGAAACAAGCTTGTTCCTAATTTGAACTAATAAAAAAAATAAAAAAAAGAACATCCCCCAAAATGATTTATTTTTATGTACATTGCTGTTTTGCCTACATGTATGTCTGTGTGGGAGTTTTTGTCAGCTTTCAGGTTGTTGCTTAAGAAATGTTTATGACTGACAAGTGGTGGTGGCGCACACCTTTAACCCCAGCACTAGGGAGGCAGAGGCAGGAGGATCTCTGTGAGTTTGAGACCAGCCTGATCTACAAGAGCTAGTCCTAGGACAGCCAGCAAACCCACGGAGAAACCCTGTCTAGAATGCCCCTGCCCCCCCCCAAAAGAAATATTTATGCCATGTCAAGTAATGTCCTTTATTTCTTAAGTTTTTATTTGAGTCTGAATTTTATTGAGTCTGAATTTTATTTTAGCTGTTTTTTTTTAAATTACATTTATTGGGGGGCATTGCATATATGGAGATCAAAGGACAACCAGGTTCTCTTCTTCCACCATGTGGGTTCTAGGTAGCACTCAGGTCATTAAGCTTGGTTGCAAGCGCCTTTAACCACTGATCCATCTCACCAGTCCCAAAACTTTAAACAGTTAAATAAAACATTTTACATGTATGGGTGTTTTGATTGCATCTATGTCTGTACAACAGGTAGAGGCCAGAAGAAGTGTTGGGTCCCCTGGAACTGTGTTTACAGAGAGATGAGAGCTACCATGTTAGTGGTGAGAATTGAGTCCATGTCCTCTGAAAGAATAGCCAGTGCTCTTAACCTCTGAGTCTCCTCTCCAGTCCCCCACTTTTTTTTTTTTTTTTTTAAAGTTTTTTGAGACAAGGTCTCACATAGAGTAGACTGGCCTGAAGCTCTAGAACTCTTGGTTTTCCTGCTTCCACCTCCCAAGTGGTGGAGGTACAGACATGCACTACCCACACAGGCCCTCAACGTGAATTTAAATATCCACTAATATCACCCTTGCTGTATTTACTAAAGATTATCAATGTTTCCCTTTGAAGTCTACAGAAAGCCTTCACCTTATTGTGTGAAATTCCAGCTGAACACTGAAAACCAGTCTTCCTCTCTATGGCTGCTCTCATTTCTTCCACAATCACTGCTCCCACAGTCAACTGTAGGTCTGGAGAGGTGGCATCATCAATCTGAAGAGAACCAAGCCACTGAAGTAAGCCTTGTTTTCGAATCTCCTCTGAAAAAAAAGTTGAGGTTACATTTAGACATTTTAAAAATTAGTTAATTTTAGTCATGAATCACATAACATTTTCTCAAGGGCAGACTACATATATGATGGTATATAGCATTAGTAGACTATATAATCTAGCTTTCTACAAGTACATGATATCTGCACAATGATGAAATCACTGAACAACATATTTCCCAGAGCATGTGCCTGACATTTAGCAGCACGTGACTATTTTATCATTCGATGTAAAAATGGGTTGAGTTCAAGTACTTTAGACACATAGGTTTACTTTAAACTTTATTTTTATTCATGTGTATCTCTGTGTGCCATGTGTGTGGGTACCCCTGGGGGCCAGAAAAGGGTTTGTGCTTGTGGTTATCTCACAATGTGAGTGCTGGGAACCCAATCTGGGTCCTATAGAGGACCACCAAGTGCTTTTAATCACTAAGCCATCTCTGCAGCATTTTATTTATGACTAACTTTTTTTTTTTTTTTTTGAGACAGGGTTTCTCTGTGGCTTTGGAGCCTATCCTGGAACTTGCTCTGGAGACCAGGCTGGCCTCAAACTCACAGAGATCCGCCTGCCTCTGCCTCCCGAGTGCTGGGATTAAAGGCGTGCACCACCACCACCACCACCACTTGGCTCTTATGACTACATTTTATTTGTTTTGTCTGCTTGAGCATATGCACAAAGGGATCAAACCCAGATTACCAGGTTTGGCAGCAGGCCCTTTTACCTGTGGAGACATCTCACCAGCCCTAGATACATAGGTTTAGAAAATCAACCACATTTGAACATACCAATTGCAGCAGCCTTAGTTTCAGCTTAGTTTTAATCTTATAGTGATAATATGTAACAAATATTTTATGTTAACAATCATTCATGAATAATGATTTGTTGATTTTTGCAGTGCTGAGGCTAGAACCCATCATTCAAACATGCTACCATTGATCTATACTTCCAGCCCAGGAGCAATGATTTAAAATCGTGTTCCCTCAATTTTTCTTCTTTACACTTTTTTTTTTTTTGCTTTGTTTTTTGTTTTTCTTTATTTTTTTTTAAAGATTTATTTATTTGTTATGTAAACAGTTGCTGGGAACTGGACCTCTGGAACAGCAGCCAGTGCTCTTAACCTCTGAGCCATCTCTCCAGCCCTCTTTTTTTTTTTAATTTTTATTTATTTATTTATTATGTATACAACATTCTGCTTCGTGTATATCTGCACACCAGAAGAGGGCACCAGATCTCATAACGGATGGTTGTGAGCCACCATGTGGTTGCTGGGAATTGAACTCAGGACCTCTGGAAGAGCAGTCGGTGCTCTTAACCTCTGAGCCATCTCTCCAGGCCCTGTTTTTTGTTTTTCAAGATAGGGTTTTTCTGTGTATCCCTGACAATCCTGGAACTCACTCTGTAGAAGAGGCTGACCTTGAACTCAGAGATCCACCTGCATGTGATTAAAGGCATGTGCCACCATGCTACCCTCTGTTCTTAATAAAACTCTGTAATGTAAGTAACATTGGCTCCCTACCACTGGCCCCGTTTCCCTCTGTGTAGTCAGTTAACAGAGCCCACTTCAGAACCATTTCCCCTATCACTACCACTCACCTTGCTGTACTCACCTTTAATTTCTTATTTAAAATTATTTGTCTTTAATTATGTGTATACTTGGTGTGTCTGTGTATAAGGCTGTGTGTGAGTGCAGGTATTTTCAAGAGGCCAGAAGAGAGTGTCGGATCCCTTGGAGCTGAAGTTATAAGTGGTTGGAAGCTGCCTGATATGTATGTTGGAAGCCAAATGTGGGTCTTCTGCAAGAGCAGTATGTGCTCCTGACTACTGAGCCATCTCTCTAGTGCCCCTTCAATTTAAAAACAATTAAGAAGCACTTATTTATAGGTTGGGGAAAAGGGTGCACCAAAGCACACATGTGGAGATCAAAGAACAACTTGCAGGAGTCTGGGTTCTTTCCTGTCACAATGCAGGTCCTAGGGATTGAACTCAGATCATCAGACAGGAAGTGCCTTTACTTGCTGTGGTGGTTTAATCAGAACGGCCCCAGAGCTCATACATTTGAACAGTTGGTACAACTGTTTGAGAAGAATTAGGAGATATAGCCTTGTTGGAAGAGGTGTACCCCTGGGGGTAGGCTTTGAGGTTTTAAAAGCCCATGACATTCCTTCTTAGTTCTATTCCTTGTGGTTGTTGTCCAACATATAAGCTCTCAGGTACTGCTCCAGCACCAGAACTGCCTAACCGCCCGCTACCATGCTTCCCATGATAGTCAAGGACTCACCCACTGAAACTGTAAGCCCAATAAACCCTTTCTTCTATAAGTTGCCTTGATCATGGTATCTACACAGCAACAGAAAAATAAGACACCTGCAGAACAAAAACACCATCACAGGCCCAACCACCTCAACTCTTCCCACCTGGTTTGAGGGTGTACTCAGAGGACAAGCACTTGCTAGTTTTGTCTCCAGTGCAAAACAAAATAAAAGGCTCAAACCCTAAACTCACCATATAATGCTCACAATTTAAATACTCTTAACTACTAGCATTATCAATCTATCAACCTTATCTTCCTGTTCAAAACTGCTGTTGCCTCTCACAAAATTTGCAAAGTACAGAGCTGCTGTGAGAATTAAAAGACGTGCGTGTGTGTGTGTGGGGGGGGGGGTAGCATATGTCTGTAATTCTAGTAACTCCAATGGCTTGGGGGGAGGGGGTAAACAATTTGAGGTGAGCCTGGGCTACACAGAAAGACCCTTTCTCTTGAGGAAAAATTTAAAATTAGTCAACTCTTACTCCTAAGGTTTCCATTTTAAAAGCTCATTCTGATGCTGGAGAGATGGCTCAGCAGTTAAGAGCCCTTCCAGAGGACCTGGGTTCAATTCCCCGAATCTACATAGCAGCTCACATCTATCTGTAACTCCAGCCCCAGGAGATCTAATACCCTCTTCTAGCCCCCTCAGGCATTGCACACATGTGGTACAAAGACATACATGCAGGCAAAACACATAAAAGTAAGTAAAAAAAATAAAAAGCTCACTCTGGCTGGACAGTGGTGGTACACACCTTTAATCCCAGCACTCAGGAGGCAAGGACAGGTGGATCTCTGTGAGTTCAAGGCCAGCCTGGTCTATAGAGTGAGTTCCAGTTACAAAGAGAAACCCTGCTTCCAAAAATGAACACCCCCCCACCTCACTCTACTTATTGTTAAATAAATCAAGAAACTAAATGACAATAATATGAATTAATCTACAGATGAAGGAAGTAGTCAGCCTTCTACCTTCTGTTGATAACACTAAACTGATGTGATTATATATCTAAAGAGATAATTTACTTTCATACAAATTTCACAGCTTCTCATCATGCATTTGCCCAGAAAGATAATTTGTATACCCTTTCATGTGAGTTTCCATGATACATATAGGCAATAATTTAAGCAATGTTCTAAAAAGAATCAGCAGAAGCAGAAGCAAAGCAGGCTCCCAAAGCAGGAAGCAGAGTAATGTGCTGCTATACAAGTACCTTTCTGGACAGTCTCTTCTACTGTAGGGCCTCGGGGCAGCCCTTCAATGTACGTGGTGGGTAACAAGTCTGCTGAGATAGGCTGGCCTTGTAACTTTTCAAGTCTGTCTTGCACAGCACTGGTCAGATCTATATAAGCCTCATCAATGCTGGCACGTTCAATCACAGCAAAGTGAGACATTATCTCCATGACTTCAACACTAGCTTCCCGGTACCTAAGTATAAGGATCATACAAGCAGGCCATAAATGATACAACCTTGAGACTGTCAGCCCCAGTCTGCTCTACAGAGTCAGTTCCAGGACACCCAGGGTTACACAGAGAAACCCTATCTCAAATAAAACAAAACAAAGACCCTAACATTATAAAACATTCTACTATGTTCACTTATCCCTTTGCCATTTTCATACAACCAAAAAATCATTTGCTTCAGTCTATCATTGAACAAGACACAACTTATGGAGAACGTGACAATCAGCAGATTTTTCTTATGCCAGCAACTCTCACTAGAAATTAACAAACTGACTATGGACTTCAGTCAATGGTAATTAGTTAGTGTAAGCTCTGGACATACTATCATTCAAATTATGAAGACAAGTACCTAGAATTTGGTGACACATTTGGGCAGGTAGCCTACCTGCTTTAGGGGAATACCATCTCATCATAGATCTATTTAAGACATGGGATAGTCTTTTGTCAACTTGACACAAGCTAGGGTCATCTGGGAGAAGAAAACCTCAATTGAGAAAATGCCTCCATTAGATTGACCTGAAGGCAAGTTAAGGAGGCATTTTCTTGATTAATGTTTGCTGTGGAAAGGCCCAGTTCACTGAGGGCAGTGCTACTCCCTAGGCAGGTATCCTAGGTTGTATAAAAAAAAAAACAAAACAAAGTGTATACAGACTGAGTATATCCATATATACCCCCCAGGTATATGATACCCTGTCTTTCA
>NW_023276962.1:0-50000 GCF_003668045.3 Cricetulus griseus | reverse complement strand
ATTAAGGTTACAGTAAAAACTGCATGTTAAAAAGCCATAATTCCAGTATTCAGTAATCGGATCAGCACCAGATGATTCCTGCAACTGTATGACTACAGTACTGTGTCCCATGGCTATGCATACTTGGTATGAGAAATGGTCACATGTGTGGAGTGGCCAGGGAGCATCTCACACACATATGACCTCAGCCAATAAGAGAACCAGTGGTTTTGAAAAATAGAAACTGTGGAGCACTTGCTTTCTACCTTCCCTTTGTATAGGATGCTTTAGTCTTTTTCCTGAATGCCATCAGTGACCACTTGGGAAGTCAGCAGAGATTAAGTGCAATGGTAAAATTAATTCCTATTTTGCTGGTGAGTTGACACCCTCCCCCAACACACATGTGTACACACACACACACACACACACACACACACACACACACACACACACACACACACAGCATTTGTTGTGGATGCTGTGACCTTTGCCAACTGCCCATGCCATAAGAACTATACTACTGACAGGTTATTCTAGGTGGCCTGGCATAAAGGACAGCATCATGCATATCTGTTGTAAGGCCCTGTGACCTGAGTGAAGGCGTATGGAGATGTAGTCACCATGGAGTCTGTGGTCACAGACCCTGTGTTCTCGGCAAGAGACTGGATGAAGCCCAGGTAACTGGGCTCAGAAAGTTCCTGCAGCTCTGTGGGCTCACGTTTTACCCTTTTGCCATTGCTTTTCGGAGACACGTGGTCTGATCCATACTTTTGACACTCTTCCTTTTTCTCTCAGGTCTTTTCAGCCATTTTGGCTTCCCAGAGATCCAAACCATGCTTTGGCTCATTCAAGTTCTTATGCTGGTAAAATACAAGTGAGATCCTGGCGGGATGACCCCAGTCAGGATTATTTATTCGGGTTATGGCATGAACCTCTCACTTTGCACACTCAATGAGAATGAATCTGTGAGTTGGAGCCACAGCCACCCCTCCAATGTCAGCATCCAGAAAGCTCTGCTCACTGTCTGACCAAACCTCCTCATTGTCCTCCACAGAAGAAGCTGCGCCCTGGCCTGCTGCCCCAGGCTGCTTCTCCTGACTGTCCTCAGTCAGACTGTGTAATAGTCCTTGGGCAGGAGCAATGCTATCATGATTAAGCCCTGAAAGCACCCTTGATAACCCGTTAGCTGTGAGGGAGAGCATGTTCTCCTTGTTGTGGAAGGCCTGACTGGAGCTGGCTGTCATTCTTGAAGCTGCAGGCGGGTGGCTGTGGATAGTGTGAGAAGGTGGATGATGGTGCTCGCTGTTTGTGTAGTGTTTGGTTTGCTCATGCTGTATGGTAATCTGGAGGCAGCTCCCATGAAATGGCCATCCAACCCAGGGGTGGGATAAGGAGGAAACGTTGCCAGGTGATGTACATACCGTTTTATGGTACAGTTGCTGAAGGCATCCCACTGCATGTTTTGGTTTCCATAACTTAAGTACTTAGAGGTTTGGAGACAGTCCCTCTAAGTGTGGTAAAGTGTGTGGATGGGTGGTAGGTTCATCTTGGTGATGAGGTTCTGGCTTGGATATCTATACAGATCCCTGGGCTGAGACTGGAGGAAGTAAGAACCTAAGAGCAGTTGTCCACTTGACACATTCCCATTGCACTGGTATGCTGCAATTGGTTATTCTGGTTAAAAAAAAACAGGGTAAGGGGTTCATGGGGTCAGAACTCAAATATGAACCTGCAGCTTGAGATGAGGTGGATAAAGGTTTGCATGATTGATATTTCCGTACATCTCTGTGTGTGAAGAACTTGGAAAAGGATTAAGTGGGTTGGAACATCTCATGCATGGGTTGGTGGAGTAAGAGCCAATGGACTCAGATTGAGAGTTGCTGGGCAAGATACGCTGTGGCTGTGTCTGAGGTGGCTGTGCCTGTGCCTGGTGTGGCTGCTGTACTTGGTGACGGTTCCTCTGGAGTGGCTGGGGCTGCTGTGTATGACAGATCCTGAAGGCCACAATTGTTCTGGCAGATGTTTCTTTTGGCTTACAGTTTCCATCTTTGTTCATGAGGAAGACTTGTCCTTTTCATTCTTATTTAAGCAGTTCTCAGGGGAGACAGCTTTTCAGCTGCAGCTCTCTTGGCCTCCAGTTTTCTTTGTCGACAACTCTTTACCGGCTCTGCTAACATCCTCACTTTCCTCCGAAAAGAGTTCTGGACCTGAATGGACCTGTTTGGTATCTTCTCCTCCTGATCTTCAGCACTCCAAAATCCTCGACAGGAGAGATTCTGTACATTGGTAATACACACAGCTGTCTATCCTTAGGTTCTCCTCCAATTTCTCGATTGTGCTTTCTAGTGAGGGTGAGCACCAATGTGCTGCCATTTGCCATGTTGTGCAGGTCTCTGTGGGCGTAAGCACAAAAGTCCATACATGCAGTGACCCCTGAGAATGGTCGGCCTTCCTTCAGAACCAAACGGCACTCTGGAGCTCGGTGTTCACATTCCATCTGATTATTGTATGCATCAGGTGCACACTTCTTGTCTATTGGAGCAATGAAAGTAGACAGGTTTTGCAAATGAGATTCTAGTTTCTCTTCCTCTTTTGGAACATCTCCAAGTAGCTTAAATTTCCTTGGGTTCTAGCTTCTGGCATACTTACATCCATTATAGTACATGCTCCAAGAACAACCAAAAGAAAAGGAAGCACCACAGGTTTCTGGATCCAAGCCCTGACAAGCACAGGTTCCCTCTACATTCAGGGCACAGCGACAAATAGAGGGGGCACCATATTTACTCAGGGCCTCTCTAAGATCTGAGTAGAGTTGGTCAGCCAAGGTCTTGGGATTCCTTCCCGTATTATGAGAATCACAATCACAGCAACATCACAGCTATGGCCAGCTTGTTCTCAAACCACTCACAGGAACTTCTCAAGGCTCCCTTTTCGAATCACCCATTTGGCAATCGGGCATCCCTGAGAACTTTTGCCTTCTTTTCCAGGAGAGATGACTTTCAATCCTAAGAGCTTCACCCTTCTGTCCAAACCTTTGTTCCATGATTGTTCTCATAGCTGCCACATTAGGACCAGCTCCAGGATGGGTATAAAAACGACCTTCATCTTTTTCATTAACTTGTTCCACACATCGGCATGATGCGATATCATATTGAGTCTTGATGGGAGTATCCAATAAATTTTTATAGCAAGTTTTAGGAGTTTGGAAGGTGAGTCCAAAAAATTATTGAGCAGAGCCAGCTTCCTTTTGGTTGCTGGTTTTTCCGCATCTGGGATGTGCAGGATCTGCAGAGAACATTTGTAGATAAAACTGTGATGGCCCCTGATGTCTCCACTCATTGTTTCCTTTGAGAGAGTCAGGGACTTGTGGTTAAAGAATGAGCTGAGCTGAGACTGCTTCAGATGCTGCTCTGAGGTCTCAAAGATGCTCTTCGGCTGCCCATCATCACAGCTCAGTGGGGAAATCTTTTGCTTTATCCTACTAGATGGTTTTTCACGGGGTGCTGGCATGGGGTGTTTACAGGAAGAGGGTTTGGACCCAGGCTCAGTCTTGATTACCCTGTGCATCTGATTATGACAAGAGTCAGCCTGGGACTGCTATGTTTGCTGCTGCTCTTGGCAAGAGGAGCCACATAGGGTGGCATGCTTCTGAGTGTCCCTCTGAGGAGGGGTCTGCATCTGATTTCCTCCTGGCTTGGGGACAGGGAGTGCCTTTGCTGGATTAGGCACCGAATACCTCTGCTGAGCTACTTCAGCTAGTCTTGCTGCCTGCTGCCCAGATGACGAATTCTGGCTTCTGCCTTTTAAATCCCTGCAGAGCCAGAGCTTGTGGAGGCTTCTGTTCTTGGACAGGGAAGCACCTGTGATGATGAACGGTCCTGATTTGGGTTCACATCACTGGAAAATATGGCATGTTCTGCAGGCTTATTTCCCTCAGAGTACAGAATATAGTTTGCTGAGTCTCAGGAACTGGGTGTGTTATCATTTGAACAGGAATCTGATTTGCTGGGATTTGATTGGAAGATATTCCGGTAAGTGTAATTCTTACTACTCACATTCTGTACTGGCTCTAACGGCCTTTGGCTACTGTGAGTTTAGAAATTACTTGATTTTGAATCCTGGTTTTCACCGCTATAGCATTCTTCCACTTTAATCCAGCCACAGCATGGTCCTTCTCCTTGCTTCTCATTGCTACCTTAGAGATGGGAAAAGGTCTGGAACATTTGTTCTTTATTCTTCCTCTGTAATTGCTGCTGATCGCAGTTCTGAGGGAAATTAGAGTTCTGGGATACTTGTGTTTGGGCTGCCTGCTTAGCAGGTTTATGTAGTAAAAAGGTTGAAAATGGGTCGGTCACTGTGGCTGTTGATTCAAGTGCTTATTAGTGGAGGGATCCACTCTTTGCTAGAAATGAAACCGAGGAACACTTGGTGCTTGCCCGTGGGTGTCAGGAGAGGGGTCTGCCTTGGAGATGCACCCCTGGTATGAAGTTTGTTGGCACTGTAGATGTTGGTCCCCCATACCTGGTGAGTGGCCTTGATTCATCTCCGTTTGGTATGTTTATGACTTCTGCTCAGGTGGAACTGTGTGTTTCCCTTGAGTCAGCCCTGAGATTTGTGTGGGGAAGACTGAGAAAAGGGAGGTTCTGGTTGTTGGGCTCAGCTCCTGGTTGTTGGAGACTGAGAGGGCCACCCTTGAGTGGAGAAAATACACAGGAGCCAGCCTGTGCTGTGTCTTTAATGCCTTATGCTCCTGATCGGGGAATTGACTATTGCTCTGCTCTGAGCTTTTCTTTAAGCACCTGCTCTCACTGCCAAATTCAGGAAACTGACTCCTGAGTGGAGATTCGACACAGAGGACACAGCTTATCCAGATCCAACAGGGACTAAGAGCTGAGTGATGTTTCAGGGGTGAACTGTCAGGCTCAGTATATGTCCCAACCCAGCACTTGTAGCTTTGGGTCAACATGGGACTCCAGGGCTGGGCCAGGTACCAGATCGTAGTCCCCTTGAGGGTTTGGTTTCAGAGGTCTCAGCCTTCTTTAAGTGGAGGGGAGTGGCTCAGGATAATGGACTGGGACAAGTGTAAACATCAGATCTGTGAAATTAGAAGCCAGCCTGTGTGGATTCATCAGCTCCTCCGCCTGGTGACAGGAACTTAGATGATCCTGAAGGTCTTGTTTGAGGTCTAAGGGTTCAGAGTTAAAGGACATGGACATGTATGAAGCATAAGCTGCCTAAGAATAGACAGAAGTCTGTCCTGTGTTTTCCTAACTCCATCCTCATTGGGGAAGATCTTCTGTGTATTTGTATCTCTCTTGGTTAATGAATAAAACACTGACTAGCTAGGTAGGAAGTGACATAGCTGGGCAGACTCAGAATATACAAAGGGCCAAGCAGGAACTTGCTCTCTTCTGTCTATTCTCTCTACAGACATGCTGAGCAGTCAACATGTAGGATGCCAGAGGAGTAATCGGTCCCTGGACCTTTCCTCGGTAAAAGACCATGTGGAAGACATAGATTATTAGAAATGGGTTAACTTAGACGGAGGTAGCCAAATAAGTCATAGCCAACAGACTCATACTTAATTTTATATTTTCATTTGGGGTTGATGTGGCTATGGTTCCAGGCAGGCGGGAAGAGCTCACATTACAGCGTCTGGTAGCCGCAGATGGCTGACAAGATGGAGTTCAACTGATGCCTGCCTTTTTCTGCCTCCAAAACTGAACTTGAGGCTGGCGTGGGGGACTTAATTATGAGTCTTGTTTCACAATGTCTTGAAGGGGAGGGACGTTCACCCTCCTGTTTCTCTACTTTTGTTCAAGTAGTGAGTAATTTCAATGTTATCTATGGGGCGATTTAAAAAAAATTTTAAAAGTTCTCAACTTTCATTTGTGCATGGGAAATCGTCCAGTTGCAAGGGAAATTAGGGGGAGTATAACAGTATTTCTTTGGTTTTCTTTTTTGAGATATGAGGCTCATCTGGCCTTTATTGAACATAGTGCAGTTGGGTGTCTCAAAGTTAGGCCAGCCAACCCTACGATAGCTCCTCTGACTGGGTTGTGTTCGAAAGATCCCAGGGAAAGTGAAGCTAAGTAGCCAAGACCCTGAGTTTCCCCAAATGTGTTCCTTCGTGCATTGTCTGCCTACTGCCTGGGGAGAAGCAAGGTGCTCTGAACACTGAGATGCCATGCTTGAAGAATCATGGACATTTGGCAGACCCTCCTGCCATGGACTTAATTGAAACCATGGGAGTCGCAAGTTGAAACTAGCCATGCAGAAGCATGGCCACAATGGGCCCCCATCCGAGACTACCAGTCAGAATCCATGAGCTACAAATTAATGATCGGGGTGGCAGGAATGAGACTCGTCATGCTTCACCACAGGTCAGAGTTCTTGAGCTACTAATTAATGATCAGGGTGGCAGGAATGAGTCTCCTTATGATTCACAACAGATCTCACAAGTGTCTGATCTCCAGAGAAGATTCTAGAAGCTCTGCCCCCACCCATAGGAAGCTTTGCTCACCTTGACGGGGGAAGTTTTGTTCAGTGGGAAGCCTCTGTAATTTTTTTGGCCTCCCTGTCCTTCATTGCATGGGACCAAACTTCTTTCCTTAGCACTAGCTATCTGCTGCCACAGGGACTGTGACTTTGGCAGCTAACTGTACTGCTATTTATGATAGATCTCATGTTGTAGTAGAAATACACTACTTGGGAATAATGGGAGTGTTTTGCTACCATGGTGAAATCCTGGTTCCCAGTCTCATGAAAGGGTTCATGAGCAGCCATGATAGTCTGGAAAGTTCTAGAATAGAAGTGAAGGAGTATAGACTTCCTGGGAGACTGAGACATTAGTTCCAGACAGGGTGGGTGACTAAAACCACTGCCAATGTTTCATCTGGATTCTATGGCAGAGTTTGTCAGTGCTGTTAGTCAGGCTGCCCTGGTGTCTTCTGTGACTGGATTGGGGAGAAGCAATTTCATTGGAATTCTTCCCCAGGCAGCAAACACAGACTCCCTTTCTAAAGATATAACCTCAACTATGCCATTCTCCTCTCTTTTGAAATTTCATTGTGTGGTTTCTTTGGTCATCTTTGTAGCTCCTTTGATGGCCATCTCGGGTTTCTTAGAAATCGGCTTCATTTTGTCTTCAAGAGATGTTTGGGGAATAGGACATTCTTGTTTTGAATATGCATTTTGCTGGAGTCTCGAGTAGACTTCAATTTTCTTGCCGTCTGTACTCATGATAGCAGCACCATTTCTAAAGTGTGTTCTGGGTCACCTCAGTTAAATAGGAGAAGGATGCACGGCAGGGGTGGGTGATGCTTTAGCTTGGATACTGAGGATTTGATATCCTTAGAAGATGCCATGGGGAGTGGAGGAACTGGTGGCTTTTGGCCTATGGTTAAAGAAATGACTGATTTCTGGTGGTAGTGGTATGGTGACTTCCTCCTCAGGAGCTGGGAGCAGTGTTGAAATTACTCCCTCCTCATTGAATTCTTTGGGAAAGCACAGTGAACGCTTAAATGAACTTGGCTGTCCAAACAGCTGATGTTTCTACTGGAGGAACCTCTATCCAGAGCCATGGAGAGGCATCTGCAGGATACAGTGAATGGGGGAATTCAACTTCTTATTGGAGACAGGACCCCAGTAGCGGTGTGCTCCAGGAGGGCAGGAAACTAGTTTCCTAATGGGACAGGGCTCATGGTGTAGAAATACTTCTTGGGAATAATGGGAGTGTTGAGTTACCATGCTGAAATCCTGGTTCCCAATCTACTTGTATGTGTTCAAGAGGGGTCATTTGATTGCCTGTAGGAAGTCCTCCAAGAGAAGTGGAGGTGTGTAGACTGTTCAGATCATGCAGCACTCTCTCTTCATGGATCTTAAGAAATGAGGATACTCATGTGACCAAGAACCTGAATTCCCCCAACATCTGTGAGAGTCATTTTAACTTTCCAGATTCGTAAAACAGGAAGGAAGTGTCTCCATGATTCACAGGACTCATTGATCCATGTTAAATAGACCCCTGAAGGTTGTCAGTGAATTTAGTACAAGTATTGCTTTGTTCTCCAGTGTTTTGGATTCTAGAAAGTAGCTGTTCTTCACCCCCAAAGCAGATCATCTCACCATGCCTACCTGCTAGGTGTCCCTAAAAATCATTTGGTCCTAACATCCTAGTTAGACATTCTTTGATCTGTCTACTGTGACTGTTTCTAAGCACTTTAAGAGGTCTGTCATGTGAGCTGCCCAGTGCCAGTACCAGGTCATCTGTGTGTTCAAATGGCTATGAGTGTCCTTCGCTTTGAGCATTTCTATCCATTAGGAACACCATAGAGCCTGTGACTAGAGCATAAATACAATTAAATGACACAAGTGGAAAGAGGTAGAGGAGAGCCAGGGCCATGTCTGTAGAAAGGAATTTGTTTCCACTCAGGGCACATGAGACTTAATGCATTCATCTTTGTTGGTGCCTTCAAACTCACTTCTTACATGCTGCTTTTGAGACTTTTTTCTTTAAGGTCTGATGTATAGGTATGGTGTTTAGTTTTATGCAGTTTGAGGTCAGGTGTTCTGACCTTTGTAGCCACCTGTCCATCCCTGTAGTAGGACATTGGGACTACACAGCTGCACAGATTGGAATATGGACAAAGGGCAGTAGGAAAGTAATCCTTAGAGAAGGTGGTGATGGGAAAGCCATGGTTTGTGACATTATAAAAGGAGAGAGCGCCAGCCTCATAGTCTAAGAAAACCCCTATGTGGCAGGTGGCACTGTCATGGAGAGGAGCGAGGAGGTGAAAGAGTCCTCATAGGCTCTGTACTCATGCTTATGCTGCAACCCAATCACCCAGTATCTGCTCTGGGCCTGATATCTCTAGGAGGCATTCTGCTTTCCCGGATACTGGCTGAAAGAGAACATGGGTTCCACCGGGTTACTGCATACACCCAGTATCCACGCTCTCTTCTTGGTTACATTCACCTCCCAATATTTTCCTGAGAAGTACTGAGAGCCCAGGACACTAGTCATAATGTTCCTCCAGACAGGAAGGCTTGCACAGCTTGGCACCCACAAACCTCACCTGTCTCCGGTTTTTAGACAGTACAAGATTTAAATTAGCCATCTGTGGATTCAGACTTACGTCCACCCAGTTGCTTTGGACGGTTGTCAATTCTCGAAAGACTCACAGCATCTCTTTGAGATGCGGGGCTCGAAGCAAACTCTTCAGCTTGGTGGGGAGAGCTCGAGGCTTCCTCAAGGTCCAAAACTAGCTCCTTTTTGTGACATCACTCACATCCTGCAGCAGCTCCACTGTGGAACCCTGGCACCGGTGCTCCAGATCTGAGATGAGATCTTTCAGTGACTGGCTCTGATGGATCAGGTTCCCCTCTGCTTTCTCTATGATGCTCAGCCCCTTCTTCTCTTCTACTTCCAGTTTCCTCAGTTGCCTCTGCTCCTCCCAGTCCAGGATGCTCTGCAGCTGCTTAAACTCGATCTGGATCCGGTGTCTCTCAGGCTCCACCTGATTCTTCCAGGATTCCCTCTTCTTTTGGATAAGGGCTTTTATCCGCTCGGCTTCTGCTGCTCCTTCCTCGGCTTCTTCAGAGACTCCTGGAACATCTCCTGGTAGTCCTTGGTCACCTCCTCCATGAGGAATGTGAGAAGACCATGGTGTTCCTCAAGAAGCATTATTTCTAGGGATGCCTTGGCTACAGTTTTTTCTCTGAGATCCTATTCTACCACAACTAAAACATTTAGTATTTGGATGTCTTTTCATTCCTTTTGAAGATCACTTCCCTTACCCAACCTCAGTGTTAGTCAAAGCACTCAACATTGGGTGTGTGCAGGATCCATTCTTCCATTGGTGCCGATTTGATCTTCAAGGACTCATGCACCTTTTCCCACTTAAATTAGCATTTTCAAAAGCTAGAGATTGAACCAGTACTTGTCTAGCTTTTAGATCTGATACCCTACCCCTATTTTTGTACAGCTTTCGTCAATCTTTGCAAAAAGTCACTGAAAGATTCCTTTGGGGCCTTGTCTAAACTTAGTAGACTTATTTTCCCTAGTTCTTGAATCTGGCCACTGTGAATTGTGAACAGAGGGAAATGTGCATAAAGAAGCAATGTTGTGGTAGGCACTGCCTGAAGGTTGTGGGTGGCTAACTGTTTTGAACCCAAGCACCTCAGGAGTTTGAGGCCTGTGGAGTTTGGCAGCACCTGGAGGCTGTTGTAGAGAGGCTGCAAAAGGAAAATCCCAGACTTACTCAGAAGCTGCTCTGGGGCAGCAAAGCCAAGGGCAAGTAGCTACATTGTGTCTTTTGTGCCTGAGTTGGATGCTAGCTGTGTATCTATTTACCAATGAAAAATCTGGAGTTAGATAAGTGGAGTAAGACCTGTGTATGGTCAGAAGTGGCAGAGAAGCCACCAGTGACCTCCTATCTCTTCATTCCTGCATCCAAAAGGGCTGAGATCCTGTTGGCCCTGCCTTATTACTTTACCTGTCTCTGTCAGTTCTCCAACACCTCTATTGGTCAGCTAGTGGGTAGCTCTGCCCTGACTCAGAGCAAACTGTTGTCAGAATGCAGTCAGAACATCACAAGAGATGTTCACTTGTGTATGTTGGAAGCAGGGGGAAACATGCCCAGCATAAATACTATGGGGTCCAGGCCATGCTTCAGTCAGACTCCAGAGAGATCAGTGACTTTTTTTTTAATGAGACAGGATTTCTGTGTAGCTCTAGTTCGTCCTGTACCTTGCTCTGTAGACTGGGTTGGCCTCCAATTCAGGTATCTGCCTGGCTCTGTCTCCAAAGAGCTGGGGTTAAAGGTGTGTGGCATCATGCCCAGCCTTTCTACTTTTAAATATAAACAACTTATTCATGGAGAGATGATGGCTGGGTATTTTGAAACCAAAAAATGTGGATGGAAAGGAGTCAGAGCAAGTTTGATGAGCAGATGTTTATTAGGAAAGGATTCACATTAGTCTTACACAACCAAGCATGTCGGGGAACGGAGCTGCATGCATGTGGCCCTCATATTTAGTTTTGCCACATCAATGACCATGTTCAAGTGTGCATGGTTTGAGTTACTTGTGCTAATCTCCAAGTGGGTGTGGTCAGCACTTTTCCCTAGAATTCCCCTTTTAGTCTAAAAGAGGATTAAAACTTAGCAGTATGAATTAACAATCATAAGGGTGAATAACAAGTTATAATAATCTACCAGTGTCATATTTAAGGTATAGTTGGAAATAGATCCAGTTTAGTCATCTGAAACATATCCAAGCTTGAACCTCCTTCTAAACCCAGCATGAATGACTAGGAACCTAGCCCTAACTAGTTGTCAACATGGGAAAATAGGGTGTAGTTTTCCTGAAGAACTGTGACGATGACAACCTCGTGGGGTCCTGTGGGAAGAAATGTTGGTGTGATGACAGTCCTGAATGGGTTATATCTGTACATGTCTGGTGGGAGATGCTTGATTGAAGGTCCAGGTTGAAGTCCTTCTCTTGAATGAAGTTCTTGTGTTGAAGTCAGTACATGAAGTTCTGCCCAGAGTGTCAGTTGAAACGAAGTATGTTGGATCCAGTGTGGACTCGAGGAGGAATGGCCCATTTTCCTTCTGGAGCATCCAGGGATTGCTGTCGGGCAGGTCTTCATTGGCTGTGTGGGACTCAAACATAAATGTTAGCAGTGAAATGTTTGCTTGTATATGTATGCATACTGGGAAAGGCAACTGTGGGAAAATAACAATTATGAGACGGTTTACATCTTGAGAGAGAAAGCCAAGAAAAAGATGACAGTCCCTAATCTTTCTCCTATTCTGTATTAAATCAGTTGGCTTCTTGGTACAATACAGAAACTCTGAAGTTTATTTTTAAAACGTGCTTGGATTTAGAGGAAAGCCAAATCCACCTCTAAATAGGAAATAGAGAAATAGAATTCTGAGAGAGAGCTGTAAAGTTAACCATATGGCACATTCTTTTGTCTGATGGTTATAGCTACCTTCTCTTAAGTATCTACCCATGCAGTGTCCTTTGACTTCTGGAGATGAGTTTACTCTGGATGGTAATATGACCAGAATACAAGCTAGATTAAGGTCTACTGATCTATATGTGCGTCCAGTATTCTGCTTTTCACCCATTGCAATACTTTTTCTGCTTCAGTGGGTAATATTCATAAACTGTTTAAGTCATGTCCTTCCACTTCCATTTTTATCTGGTTGAGAAATTGTCCCTAATTTCTGAAGAGAATTAAGGCTTTGATAACTCTAATTTGTAGTTTTTCAGTCTGTTCTTTATAAGTCTATCTTGTAACCTAATAACAGAATCTCCTCTCTGTATCTTTTCTGGGGCAATCTGTAACCCCCAATTAGGCAGAACTTCACCATTACAAACATAGTTCCAATTTTCCTTATTAGAATCTGAATGTTATCCATGTAATGGTAAAGAAGGGATTGTGGAAATTTGTTACGAGTGTTTTCCAAAGTTTCTGTATGAAGTGCTGGCACATAGTAGGACTATTTAGCATTCCTTGTGGCAAAATCTTCCCCTGGAATCTCTTTACTGTACCAACTCTTGATTCACAGCCGGTTAACACAAATTTTCCCTATCCTTTTCTTGCTATTTTGAAAAAACCATCTTTCAGATCAATGACTATGATCGGCCATCCCTTAGGTGTCAAGGAAAGGCAAAGGCATTTCAGGCTACAGACGGCCCATAGGTTGAATTACTTCATTGATGGCTCTGCTGTACCTGCACTAACTTTTCTAAAGCCTCTAGCTCCTCAGAGGTCATATGTAGTGGAAGCTGTAGCCACGCCTACTTAGGGGCTGGCTACAGGTGTGCCTGATCACGCCTGCCAGGGTGACAATGTAGAGGAAGAGGTTCAGGTGGCTGGTTCACTTTCGTTTTCCCTTTTGGCTTGCTGTACAGACTGCTGCCACACCGGCTGGTAGGTCGCTCTGTAAGTAAGGCTTTTCCCTATTAAATACCCTTCTATTTCTACCTGACTCCGTATTGGTAATTTCCCACTATATCTGGTGTCAGGAGTGGGATCTTCAGAACGTCCAGTCTTTGAGTTACGAGTGCCACAATTCAAACTTAGTCCAGAAACAGTAGGTCCGTCTTCCTTCTGTTCTGGGTGAACCTGCTCTTTTGGGGAATTTATCTTTTTAACAGCTATTTGAGAATTAGTCGCTGAAGGGCATTAAATCCAAACATATCTCAGAACCACTGTCATTCTTCCCTTCTAAATGAGTGTTTTCTTCCTGAATGATTACTTCTTTAACAGCTACTTCTGAGTAATGATTTCCGAGGAACACTGTTAGCCGCAACTGGTCTCTCGAAAGAGCCTCTAGGCAAAGAGCTGGCAGGAGCATTACAAATCACTGGGGGATGCACTACACCTTTTCCACTAGTTGTAGCCTGAACAACACCGACTGAACTCTTTGCACACCACTCAACTGAGCCAACTCCAAGGACTGCTGCTGTCCCTGCTCCAGCCTTTGTGTAACTGATGGTTGAACTGCAACCTCTGCACACTGCTGTGGATTGACGATTGCTCTGCTCTCAGCTTTTCTGAAAGCACCACACCTCCCTGGGAAATTCAAGGACCTGGGTCCTGAGTGAAGATTGAACATCAACCACAGGAAATCCAGATGCAATAGGAATCAAGAGCCTCATGGTGTGATAAGATGAACTGTCAGGCTCAGCAAGGGTCCCAACCCAGAACATGTAGTTTTGGGTCAACACAAAAAATGAGGGCAGGTCCTCAAACCAGGTCATGGTCCCCTAGAGTGGGGCTGCATTCAGAGGCTTAAACCATTTGGAAAGGTACTGGGTCAGCATACTGGATGCTGTGACAACTGGTAAACCCCAGATGACCTGTGAAATGAGAGGCCAGCCTGTGTGTATTCATCAGCTCATTGGAACCTGGTGACATGAACTTGGATGATAACCCTGAAGTTCTTGGGTGTTGAGGGCTCAGTCACAGGAGATGGACATTTGTGAAGGGCATGCTGCCTGAGGATAGAACTGTCCCACTAACTTCCTACCTGCATCATGTGTTCAGAAGCCTGACAGGCTGGAGCTCATCTGCTGCCTTCCTACACCTGTCTCAAGATCTTTAGTCTAGCCTGTGGGACTTAGTAATATTTCTTGCTTATAGTCTTGACAGGGACAGGGTTTCATTTTAGCTGATCTAGTTTTTCTCTAGTAGTAAGAGTAATTTCAATCAGGTTACATTATAAACATTGCTTAAGGTGGGCAAATCCAGGCCTAGGATTTGAGTCTCCCTGGTCTGAGATGGTCACTTTATCCACTGGGACTGGCCCACCCTAACATCAACTCCATCTGTGACCTGCTGGACTGTATGAAGGGACTGTTCCTGTGGAATATACCACAGGATGTCCATGACTCAGGGGAAGGATCACAGCAGGGATATGCAAGAGTTCAGGTGAGGGTCCAGTGAAAAAACCATTACCAGAGTCCTTGAACTCATTGCAATGAACTTTTTGTGCGTGGTGCTCATTGGACTAAAGAGTATACTGGGTGCCTCTAGGATGGATGATATGAAGTGTGTTAAAGCAAGGAATGAGGTTGTTGCATTTTTTGTTAAAATGATTTGTGAGGTGGTTACTTGGGGATGGATGATCAGGGTTGAGCCGGGAGCATATAGTGTCCCAGGGATGAGCAGGATTGGGGTGCATAACGTGTAATTGTCAAATCTCCAGAATAGCTGCTATTGAAATAGTAAATGATTTCTCAGCTTTTGTGGAAGGACAGAATATCTTCGAGCTGTCATAGACACTAGAAAACTACTATGGCTTGTCTCTTTTATAAGAGATGAGGCTCACTTGGCCCTCAGTGAACATTAGTGGGGTCTGATGCAGCCTAGAACAGACATGCCTAGATGGCTTCCTTGACTGAGGATTTCCTAGAAAAAATGCACTCCTAGCTCCCAGAGTGGGAAGCTAAGCAGCCAAGATTCTTAGGATCTCTACCTGTGCTTGTTGTTGGATGGTCTGCATGTCCACAGCCACCTCCTCCTTCCCAGGCAGAGAACTTGACTGCTGAGGCACTAACTGCTGAAGAGGAAGCTCAGAGGTATCTTAACAGAATCTTCCTTGCCAGGGTTCGCCACTGTACACCCAGGAGTCACAAATAGTAAATAGCAATGAAGGGACACAGTCCAGATGAAGCTATTGTGCAAATTCAGTGCTTTTGGTTTCAGGATACAGGATCTGCAGGATACAGTGCATGGTGGAATTCGGCTTCTTCGAGATGGGACACCACTAGCTATAAGCTCCACCAGGGATTAGGAAGGGCGGGAAACCAGGTTCCTAATGGGTCAGGGCTCATGTTGTAGAAATATTACTTGGGAATAATGGGAGTGTTTAGTTACCATGCTCAAATCCTGGTTCCTAGTCTACCTGTATGTGTTCCTGAGGGGTGGAGGTTGTATAGACTGTTAAGGGCCATGAACAGAGCTGCACGATCTGAAGAAATGAGGAGTCTCATGTGACCAAGAACCTGAATTCCCTCAGCATCTGAGAGCCATTTTAACTTTTCAGATTCATAGAACAGGGAGTCTCCATGATTCACAGGACTCATTGGTCTATGTTAAAAGGACCCCTGAAGGTTGTCAGTGGAGTTAATAGGATTGCTCTTGTTCTCCAGTGCATTGGATACTAGAAAGAATCAGATCAGCTCACTGTGCATACCTGCTGAGTGTCCCACGAAATCATTTGGTTCTGAGACCCTAGTTGCAAACAGCCACAATAGACTGGACAGATCAAAGAATCCCTCAGCAATTCAAGAAGTCTCATGAAAGCTGCCCAGTGCCAGTATCTGGGCATCTGTGTGTCCACATGGCTATGAGTGTCCTCTGCATGCTTTTAGCATTTCTATGCATTAACATCCTAGACCCTATTACAAGAGGGTAAATACAATCAAATGACACAAGTGGACAGAGGGAGAGGAGAGCCAGGACCATGTGTGTAGGAAATTTGTTTTCACTCGGGGCACATGAGACTTGATGTGTTCATCTCTGTGGATGCCTTCAAACTCACCTCTTACATGCTGCTTTTGAGACCTTTTCTTTACGTCTGATGTATAGGTATGTGTTTAGGTACACACAGTTTGAGGTCAGGTTCTCCTAGCTTTGAAGCCACCTGTCTATTCCTGTTGTAGGAGCCTTCGTATGTAGGTGTGATCACAGCAAACACTGACAAGTCCCTAACTCTCTCCTCTGGGAGCGGGACTCAACAGACTAACCTTCCTATCATGCTTGTTGTCAATGTGGACCAGTCCACCTATTTAAGTTATAAAGTCATCTAAGTACTATCTAAGATGGCTTATTCCAGAGACTGTCCTAGGATCCTTCCTGTTGCAGCTTCTTGCTATAGAAGCACCTCATATACTTGGGTCATCTTATGTACTTGCCAAGAAGCCAATATGCTTCAAGACAACCCTCTTAACACTTGTGTGGCAGGTATGTAGGGAAATGACCATCTCCTAATGAGAGTTTGCCTTCCGTGTCCATACTTCTCATTGCCACTAACTTGGTCATCTTAAATGGCTCTTCAGGGACTCGGGTCAGTGAAAAAGATGTGGACCCTATACTGTGGTTAAACCTAGTCATATGTGACAAAGCCCAAGAATTCCCTTGAGCTGCATAGGTGCTGAAGTCTAGTTGCTCTCACTTGTCCATGTTTTCATCCCTGTGTTCCTGACTTCCGTGACCTCTGCTGGAATTCATGCTCATTTTGCAATGGCCTAGCTGGACCATGCCCTGTTAGTGCCCCATCAGTGGAGGAGCATCAGGGACATGTGTGCAAATCCTGGGGTAGTATTGACTCTGGCTCCATTCCACTCTATCTGGGTTGTATTCTGACTCATCCCAATGTGGATACTTATAGCTTGTCTGGATGGGTTCTATCAGGGTCCTGTATTGGTGTGGATTCCCAGTCTCCTGTCCTGTGACATGGACAGTCATCATGAATGAGGTGGAGAGACAGCCTAAGGATCTTGTCACCAGAGTCCCTGCTTCTGAAGGGCTTGTGCTCTTTATCTCTGGCCTTGGTGTTTCATTTTGATTCTACACCAGTGGCTTTGAAGCACACAGATGATCCTACTTGTGTACTATGATTGTGGCAGGGCCCAAATTCCTGGTTACCTGTTTTGATCTTTGATTTTAATTCCTGAGATGGAGTCTATGTACCTTTCTGTCCCACTGAAACTTGCTTGGACAATGGTAGCCTTAAACACTCAGATTTGAATGCAGCCTGATTGCTGCCTTTAAGGCTGTGCTACTCTACCATGACCAGATAAGAATCAAAATATCTGCATTAAACTTTAAAATCTTCCTGTTTGACATTTCAAATACTTTGACAAGAGATTTCAGGTATGAATTGACACAACTATCCTCAACACACATTTGGCAGAAGGTATTTAGCCACAATGTACCAGCTACACTGGACTAACATAAACTGTCTCAAAACTCATTTAGCATATTGTAGAAACCAATATTATTAGAATAACTTCCTGAAGATTTTCTAACTCTGTGACCATAACACTCTGGGGACAAAACTATAAATGGAGACAGAACTTTTTGGTCCTAACTGCCTGTCCTAAATTACACAAAAGCTTATAATACAAAATGATCAGGCTATAGCTCAGGCTTATTACTATCTAGCTCTTACAACTTGACTCATGTCTATAATGTATATTGTGCTCCTTGTTTTACCTGTCCTTGAGCATCTTGCTTCACGGGGAATGCTTACCTTCTCTGGATTTTCCTTTGGCTTTACTAATAACCTTGTAGTGTCTTTGTATTGTCCAAACTGGCTTCATTATCAACCAGTGAGTAATACATACACACTGTATATAGGACTGCCCCACAGCACAAAAGTAGGCAGCTGACTTCAACATTCCTGGCTAGTGTGGGCTGCATTAAATTAGACACCATCTCAAAAGATAACCAAAGCTGGTGAGTGATAACTTCATGTAATCCCTGCAATGTGGGACAAGGGACTTGGGGGTTTCACCCTTGGGGCAGTCTGCTCTGAAAACAAATATGCCTCCACCTTGCAAATTAGAAAGTGAGCAAGACATTCCCTTCTGAGAAACCCAGGCCAAGATCTGGGGAAACACTGGGCAATGGCATCTGCAGGGAACTATACCTGTGCCCTGCCTCTCCACTGCTGGTCCTTAAAAATAGCCACAGGCTTTATGTCCGTGAACTTTGAAATGCCACGCAGGAGCCTGCATAGCCTGGTAGTGAATCCAGCCAGGCTAGCTGAGGCAAACCCTCTCTTGCTTCCTCGGAACAACCACAACATCCCTGTCTGCCAGCACCTGTGGTGACTAAGGGAGCTATTCCCTAGTTCCCGGGGCCAATGAAGGAGCAGCCAACTTCCAGGAGCCTTGACATGGGTTAGGAACAGAGAACTCACTGCTCGTATCAACCCATCCTGGGCCTCTGCTCTCAATATCTCTGAGCCGGTCTGAGACTGCTTCTTACCACTGTAACGAGGCCCTTAAGTCCTGTCTGTCACTAGGCTTCCTTCTCAGGTGCAGCAAGCACCAGCCAACCCTCAGGTGCCAGACACAGCCTTGCTGGCTGCTGTTACAACAGGCCACAGCAGGAGGCACCACCCTCAAAACACTCACAGCCTCAGCACCAGCTCAGTGAGCTGCTGAATGTTTTTGTTTTGGTTGAACAAGCCATTTCTGTCTTCTAGCAGGCATCTCTTCATTCAAAAATGGCCTCACTGTAGCCCAGGTTCACAGAGGACATGGGTGGCGCTCCATGCCACAGGGCTGGGATGTGCCATACATGTTGCCTCTCTGCCAGGCCTGCCAGTGTCCGGAAGCTACCACCCTGCTTCTCTGTTAGTAGCAGCGCTGCTCAGGTTGCTGGGCAGATCCAGGGGCTGTCTCCTGTCTCTCATTTTGGGACTGGGGACAGAGGTCATTAAGGTCTTGGTATACAAACTGATAGTTGGGCATGTGCCCTGTTTTTTTCTAACCTTAGGAAAGCATGAAGAATAGCTGGAATGTCATTCGTTTCAGCTAAACTGACCACAGTGACATTGCTTAACCCCATTAGCAGGGTGGCCAAAAAGCTTCCTGTTCACCTGTCTCCAGCGGAGACTAAGGCCCCACTGATCAAACCCCCAGAGTCTAGCACCAGGATTTGGTCACAGCCTAGGTCCTGACTGAAACCCTCAGCTACAGGGAGGAGCTACATGAAGGACCCCCGGGGACTACAGCTCCTCCCTGTGGCAAACCGCAGGCCAAACATGGTGTTAAGGAGTGTGGATTTCCCTGTGCCGGGCACCCCCAGAGCTGAGAGAACCACTAGTTGGGATCTCCTGCCTAGGCAGACATGTAGCTCCTTAAGAAGCTCAGTGACCCAGCGAACAGGGATGCTCAGGTAGCCCCAACTACCAGCTCCAGAGGCAACCCACCCAGCAGCAGTTCCACAGCCAGGCCTGGAAAGTGGACAATGTGCCTCTAGGCAGCAGACAGCCTCCCTGCCTCCACTAGGCAGCTCTTGGCCTCATAGAACTGCCATCTCCTGCAGGAGAAGTGCTCGACTCCCAGGGGCTCAGGCCAGAGTGGCTCATCCAACTCTGAGGCCCCACCAAGTTTTGGTCTCAGGGTAAGGGTCTCTGGAGGCTGCCTTGGCCATGGAGGGCCTAGTTGAGCTAGTCTCCACTCCATCCACCTCAGGAAGTACTGCCTCTCACCCAGGGAGGGGCTGCTTATCCCCAGAATCAACTCCTGCACCCCTGAAGTGAGCTCCTGGCCATTCTGCTGCACCCGGAGCCTCATGTCCAAAGCTAATGAATTGAAGTGGCTGCTTAAGAACTGTTAGGGGACAAGAGTTAACAGATACAAGACTGAACTGCTTAGATTCTAGATGGAGCTCTGCCCACATGTTGGGAGTCTTGCTCTCGCCCTAAGGCAGGAAGTTCTGTTCAGTTGGAACTACTTCTATAAAGAAGGAGAATGCTCCAAAGCTATACAGAGAAACCCTGTCTCGAAACCGCCCCCCCCAAAAGTGAGAATGGACACACTGCCCAACCTTTCTTGGGATCAAATTTCTTATCACTAGCTATGTTACACCAAAGACTGAATGGCATGGAATGGCAGGTGACCAGATTTGTAACGTGACACAGCTCATGCTGCAGAAAACTACTTGGAAATAATGGGACCATTTAGCTACCACACTGAGATTCTGGTTCCCAATGTCCTTGTAAGTGCTCATGAGGGGTCATTAGATTGCTGGTAGGAAGTCCTCCCAGAGATGTGGAGGTGTATAGTGTCTAGGACTCCATGGTTGAGACAAAGGCTCCAGATGGGAAGTGTGTAAAGCACCTTCTAATCCCTCACTGGATCTACTGTAAGGCCTGTCAGTGCTGTTGTCTCTGTACATCTACCAAAGATGAAATGAACACTTTGATACATGGATATCTTCCCTTTCCTGAATGGTCCTCAGGCTGTGACTCCAGGGTGGTGAATGTGATATTAATTGCTGACTGACTCCAATAGAGGAAATGCTGGAGTAAGAATGACAAAGCTGAGTTTTATAAACATTGGCCAGGAGTGCTATCTGCTAAAAATGCAGTATCCAATCATTTAATTCATTAAGGCATCTCAGGAGATGCTTCTACACCACTGTTAAGTGATTTCCACTTACATACTGAAGATCCATCCCTTCAGCCTGACTCCTCCACAGTAAGGGACTTGACTTTGGTCAGAGAGGTGAATAGTCTCCAAGTCAATCAACAAAGCTAAAAGCATTAAAAGTGGTGGCATTGAGGTCTGAAGAGAGCTCAGCCAGAGATTAAGAGCATTTGCTGCTCAGAAAAGGAACTGGTTTGAAGTCCATTCCCGACATTGTGGCTCACAACTGAGTACTGATCCAGTGGATAGGATGTCCTTTTCTTCATGGACACTGTACACACAGTGCAGATGACCAGGCTGGCAAAATAGTCATGTAAAACAAAACACATGTTCTTTAAGGGGGGCACTGAATATAACCACAACATATTACAGTAAATGCTTAGATGAACTTGGCCATTCAAACAGCTAGTGTTTATGCTGGAGGGAGGAGCCTCTGTACAGAGCCATGTAGTGGGATCTGCTGGGTACAATGAATGAGGGAATGAATTCAGCTTCTTTGACATGTGGACCTTCAATGGGTATGATTGCCATTTGACCTCAAATTCAGACAACCAGAAGGTAGTCTTCTCCATAGCTCACAGGACTAGCTGGTTCATGTTAAATGGGTACCTGAATCCTGCTAGTATTGTTAGTAGAATGATTCTCCAGTGTTTAAGACACTGGACATGAAGGGGCCATTCTTCATACCCAAAGCTGCTCCCCAGGGCATTCCACCTGAGTGTACCCAAAATCCTTTGGTCCTGACATCCTAGTTGGAAGCAGCCACAGCAGACAGATCAAAGAATCCCTCAGCACTTTAAGAAGTCTCTCGTGTGAGCTGCCCTGTGCCAGTATCGGGTCATCTGTGTGTCCACTTGGCAATGGGTGTCCTCTGCATGCTTTGAGCATTTCTATCCTTTAACAACATCACAGATCCTGTGACAAGAGGACACAACTGGACAGAGGGAGAGGAGAGACAGATCCATGTCTGTAGGAAGGAATTTGTTTCCACTCTGGGCACATTAGACTTGATGTGTTCATCTTTGTGGATGCCTTCTAACTCATTACTTGCTGCTTTTGAGACCTTTTTTAAAGATCTGATGTATAGGTATGTGATTTGGTACAAGCAGTTTTAGGTCAGGTGCCCCTAGCTTTGAAGCCACCTGTCTATCCCTGTTGTAGGAGCATTCTTATGTAGCAACTTCTACTTGCTAAGAAGTCAAGTGTTGAAAATGGTGTGCTTTAAGAAAAGACTTTTTAAAAAATAGTGGTATACAATGCTATAAGCTTTCCCTTAGTCCAATATCCCATTGCCAAACTAGTTTTGAGGTATATGACAACTAGGAACATCACTCAAACTTTTAATCAATTCTTAGCTCATTAGCATCTATTTGTAGCAGTCTGAGTAGCGCCATCATGTGAATTTTTCTTCAATCTCCTACATATACATATGTATATATTTAATTCTTACAGTACTAAAATACTAAAGCATTGCATTGAAAAGTTTTACAATTTAATTTACTATACAACTGTCATATTTTATACAAATTTATGATTTAAAATCCCCACGGCAAACCGGCTGCTTATTAGGGTTTTTGTTCTGTTTTGTCACTGACAGATTGCTTAACCCTGACTGCTCATCTTATGCAGGAGTCAGTCCACTCCATCGACCTGGTTAGGAGACTTAAGCAAAGCAATGACATTGAAATGCATGAGTAATTCAAAGGCAGACTGCTGTCCTGACCATACAGATGCAGGAGACGGTGTGGGCCTAGGTGGACAAGCTAGCTTTGCTGGGTCTGTGGCAATCCACTAGTTATTGCCTGCAGTTAGTAGAATCTTCAGCTGTACCCACAGAAGCAAATGAACTTGTCATACTGTTTGTAGTATAGCATGTAAGATGAGCACTAGAAAGCATGTATTTTGTGGACTAACACATCCATTCAGCTTCCATTTGGATTTCACAGACCGTGTCAACAACAAATACTGCTCACCAGCAGATACATGGCTAACACAAATGTTCTAAAAGCTTTCCTTTAATAAAAACTTTTAATCTTAAACGAAAGTAAACTTAAAACATCTCAGTACCTGAGCATTGTTAAAGTTGCCAAAGCTTAGGTAGGCAAAGTGCTTCTAAAACACCTCTTAAAATATTTCAATATACATGTGTTTGCACATATAAAAATGTGTATATGTACACATTATGTTTATAGTCCGACAAGGACATCACTGGATGAGCAGAGTACAGAGGCCTTTAAAATGCCCATGTTTTAAAAACTAAGCTGTATAAGAATAAGACAGAAATGTAAGTGAAAGGTACCCCTAGCTCTTCAAGGCCACTCAATGCACTGGTCGCATGATAAAAAGGCATTAACTTTTTGGCTACTAAAGACACTATTTTTGTAACACCTTTTCATGTCCTATCCAAAAACTTCAGTGTTTTGCCATTCACTAAAGCTTCCTGTCACTACTTTTGATGAATAAGTTAATGAAGTTAATGTTAAGGTTACAGTAAAAACTGCATGTTAAAAAGCCATAATTCCAGTATTCAGTAATCAGATCAGCACCAGATGATTCCTGCAACTGTATGACTACAGTACTGTGTCCCATGGCTATGCAAACTTGGTATGAGAAGTGGTCACATGTGTGGAGTGGCCAGGGAGCATCTCACACACATATGACCTCAGCCAATAAGAGAACCAGTGGTTTTGAAAATAGAAACTGTGGAGCACTTGCTTTCTACCTTCCCTTTGCATAGGATGCTTTAGTCTTTTTCCTGAATGCCATCAGTGACCACTTGGGAAGTCAGCAGAGATTAAGTGCAATGGTAAAATTAATTCCTATTTTGCTGGTGAGTTGACACCCTCCCCCAACACACATGTTCACACACACACACACACACACACACACACACACACACACACACACACAGAGACAGCATTTGTCATGGACGCTGTGACCTTTCCCAACTGCCAATGCCATGAGAACTATACTACTGACTGGTTATTCTAGGTTGCCTGGCATAAGGACAGCATCATGCATATCTGTTGTAAGGCCCTGTGACCTGAGTGAAGGCATATGGAGATGTAGTCACCGTGGAGTCTGTGGTCACAAACCCTGTGTTCTCAGCAAGAGACTGGATGAAGCCCAGGTAACTGGGCTCAGAAAGTTCCTGCAGCTCTGTAGGCTCACGTTTTACCCCTTTGCCATGGCTTTTCGGAGACACATGGTCTGATCCAAACTTTTTCACACTCTTCCTCTTTCTCTTGGGCCTTTTCAGACATTTTGGCTTCCCAGAGATTCAAACCATGCTTTGGCTCATTCAAGTTCTTATGCTGGTAAAATACAAGTGAGATCCTGGCGGGATGACCCCAGTCAGGATTATTTATTCGGGTTATGGCATGAACCTCTCACTTTGCACACTCAATGAGAATGAATCTGTGAGTTGGAGCCACAGCCACCCCTCCAATGTTGGCATCCAGAAAGCTCTGCTCACTGTCTGACCAAACCTCCTCATTGTCCTCCACAGAAGAAGCTGCGCCCTGGCCTGCTGCCCCAGGCTGCTTCTCCTGACTGTCCTCAGTCAGACTGTGGAACAGAATTTGGGCAGGAGCAGTGCTGTCATGATTAAGCCCTGGAAGCACCATTGATAGCCCAATAGCTGTGAGGGAGAGCATGTTCTCCTTGTTGTGGAAGGCCTGACTAGAGCTGGCTGTCGTGCCTCAAGCTGCAGGCGGGTAGCTGTGGATAGTGTGAGAAGGTGGATGGTGCTCACTGTTTGTGTAGTGTTTGGTTTGCTCATGCTGTATGGTAATCTGGAGGCAGCTCCCATGAAATGGCCATCCATCCCAGGGGTGGGATAAGGAGGAAACGTTGCCAGGTGATGTACATCCGGTTTTATGGTACAGTTGCTGAGGGCATCCACTGCATGTTTTGGTTTCCATAACTTAAGTACTTAGAGGTTTGGAGACAGTCCCTCTAAGTGTGGTAAAGTGTGTGGATGGGTGGTAGGTTCATCTTGGTGATGAGGTTCTGGCTTGGATATCTATACAGATCCCTGGGCTGAGACTGGAGGAAGTAAGAACCTAAGAGCAGTTGTCCACTTGACACATTCCCATTGCACTGGTATGCTGCATATTGGTTATTCTGGTTTAAAAAAAAAAACAGGGTTAGGGGTTCATGGGGTCAGAACTCAAATATGAACCTGCAGGTGGAGAAAGGTTTGCATGATTGGTATTTCCGTACATCTCTGAAGTGTGTGAAGAACTTGGAGAAGCACTAAGTGGGTTGGAACACCTCATGCATGTGTTGGTGGAGTAAGAGCCAATGGACTCAGATTGAGAGTTACTGGGCAAGATACGCTGTGGCTGTGTCTGAGGTGGCTGTGCCTGTGCCTGGTGTGGCTGCTGTACTTGGTGACGGTTCCTCTGGAGTGGCTGGGGCGACTGTGTATGACAGATCCTGAAGGCCACAATTGTTCTGGCAGATGTTTCTTTTGGCTTACAGTTTCCATCTTTGTTCATGAGGAAGACTTGTCCTTTTCATTCTTATTTGAGCAGTTCTCAGGGGAGAAAGCTTTTCAGCTGCAGCTCTCTTGGCCTCCAGTTTTCTTTGTCGACAACTCTTGACCGGCTCTGCTAACATCCTCACTTTCCTCCAATAAAAATTCCGGACCTGAATCGACCTGTTTGGTATCTTCTCCTCCTGACCTTCAGCACTCCAAACTCCTCCACAGGAGAGATTCTGTACATTGGTAATACGCGCAGCTGCTCATCCTTAGGTTCTCCTCCAATTTCTCGATTGTCCTCTCTAGTGAGGGTGCCCACCAATGTGCTGACATTTGCCATGTTGTGCAGGTCTCTGTGGGCGTGAGCACAAAAGTCCATACATGCAGTGACCCCTGAGAATGGTCGGCCTTCCTTCAGACCCAAAAGGCACTCTGGAGCTCGGTGTTCACATTCCATCTGATTGTTGTAGGCATCAGGTGCACACTTCTTTTCTATTGGAGCAATTAAAGTAGACAGGTTTTGCAAATGAGATTCTAGTTTCTCTTCCTCTTTTGGATCATCTCCAAGTAGCTTAAATTTCCTTGGGTTCTAGCTTCTGGCATACTTACATCCATTATAGTACATGCTCCAAGAACAACCAAAAGAAAAGGAGGCACCACAGGTTTCTGGATCCAAGCCCTGACAAGCACAGGTTCTCTCTATATTCAGGGCACAGCATCAAATAGAGGGGGCACTGTATTTACTCAGGGCCTCTCTAAGATCTGAGTAGAATTGGTCAGCCAAGGTCTTGGGATTCCTTCCCATATTATGAGAATCACAATCACAGCAACATCACAGCTATGGCCAGCTTGCTCTTGAACCAAACACAGGCACTTCTCAAGGCTCCCTTTTTGAATCACCCATTTGGCAATCGGGCATCCCTGAGAACTTTTGCCTTCTTTTCCAGGAGAGATGACTTTCAATCCTAAGAGCTTTACCCTTCTGTCCAAACCTTTCTTCCATGATTGTTCTCATAGCTGCCACATTAGGACCAGTTCCTAGATGTGTAGAACAAGTTAATGAAAAAGATCCTTTTTATACCCATCTGGATGATGCGATATCATATTGAGTCTTGATGGGAATATCCAATAAACTTTTATAGCAAGTTTTAGGAGTTTGGAAGGTGAGTCCAAAAAAATTGTTGAGCAGAGCCAGCTGTCCTTTTGGTTGCTGTTTTTTCCACATCTGGGATGTGCAAGATCTGCAGAGTTTCCTTTGAGAGAGTCAGGGACTTGTGGTTAAAGAATGAGCTGAGCTGAGACTGCTTCAGATGCTGCTCTGAGGTCTCAAAGATGCTCTTCAGCTGCCCCTCATCACAGCTCAGTGGGGAAATCTCTTGCTTTATCCTTCTGGACAGATTTTCTTGGGGTGCTGGCATGGGGTGTTTACAGGAAGAGGGTTTGGACCCAGGCTCAGTCTTGATTACCCTGTGCATCTGATTATGACAAGAGTCAGCCTGGGACTGCTATGTTTGCTGCTGCTCTTGCTTCTGTAAGTGGAGCCACCTTAGGGTGGCATGCCTCTGAGGAGGGGTCTGCATCTGATTTCCTCCTGGCTTGGGGACAGGGAGTGCCTTTGCTTGATTAGGCACCGAGTACCTCTGCTGAGCTACTTCAGCTAGTCTTGCTGCCTGCTGCCCAGATGACGAATTCTGGCTTCTGCCTTTTAAATCCCTGCAGAGCCAGAGCTTGTGGAGGCTTCTGTTCTTGGACAGGGAAGCACCTGTGATGATGAACGGTCCTGATTTGGGTTCACATCACTTGGAAAATATGGCATGTTCTGCAGGCTCAGTCTTATTTCCCTCAGAGTTCAGGATATAGAGTTTGCTGAGTCTCAAACTGGGTGTGTATCATTTGAACAGGAATCTGTGAATAATGGGAGTATTTTGCTACCATGGTGAGATCCTGGTTCCCAGTCCCATGTGTTACAGAAATACAACAGGATATGTAATAATAGTAATTGGTACTTCATTGTGGAAGATTACTTACACCAAAACCCAGGTTAGTCTTGGCAGCCTTTTGAGACCCTACCAGAATCCCAAAAGAGAGGCCAAGGTCCTCCTTCCCATCTCTATCACACCTGCTGTGTACCTGTGACCACAGGACTTACAGGTATGTGGGATTACTCCCTACAATTTCCTTTTAGTCCAAGAAATATTTAGACTTGAAACAAAACTAAATCTTATACAAAATGTCTTAACATATGTAAACGCATATATACATAGAAGATGGAATGTATGCACCAATAAAAGTAGAAAGACTTTACACAGTAAGGCAAATTGTGATACACAAATCATACATTAAGTTACATCATTCGAGTAGCTCTAATAGTGTAAGTTGTCTATAGCTAATAATCACTAAGGTGAATCACAATAAGATATGTTTAGCATGAGAGAGATTATTACATCTATCCCATCTAAACTCTAAACTCATGTGAAAGAGATCCAAGTCTGAATACCTCCTTCCAAACCCAACCCTAAACAATAGAATACTAACCCTAACCAGGTGTACATTATCCTTTAATGTCAACAGTAGGTAAAATGGACGTAGTATTCTCAATTACTTCCTGCTGAAATGGGATGACGTTATGGGATCCTGTAGGAAGAAAATTTTAGAGTAGTGAAAGTCTAAGTGGACTAGCTACAACATTTGTACCCAGTCTGTGTTTGGCAGATTCTTGGTTGAAGTTCTTGATTGAAGTTCTCATTTTGATTGAAGTTCTTACCTGAAGCTAGCTGCTCTGGAGTTGTCTAGATTGATGTAGTCCCAAACTGGTTTTAGAGTGGTGATTGTCAGTTCAAAAGCATCGAGTTGGATCCAGTGGAAATGATGAAGTGGGGGCCCCATTTTCTTTCTGGAGAGTCCAAAGATTACTATTAGGCAATTCTTTGTTTGCTGTGAGGGACTTAAACAGAAATTTCAACTTTTATATGTAATGCATACAGGGAAAGTGACAATAAGGAAGATAATGACTATGAGGGAGACTAGGCTTTTAGAGAAGGAACCAACTATAGACAAGTGACAGTCCCATTTTTTTGTTCTGTCTTACATCAATTGGCCTCTTGATATAATACAGAAACTCTAACAAAATGCTTGAGTTTAGAGGAGGAGAGCCAAATCTGACTCTGAAGAAGCATTGGTTTAGGTGAATTGGAACTAAAAGGTATTGGAAGTAAAGAGAAATAGATTCTTGTATAGAAATAGTTTTAAAGTTTACCACATGGTAGATTCTCCTTTTGTTTGGTTCTTTTTGTAGCTACTGCTTTTATTTATCTACACGCTCAGTGTGCTCGTGCTTTTTGAGACCGGTTTTACTGTGAAGGCAAGAACAAACACTCCCATTTCCTTTGTGAGGCTTCTATACAATTTGTGGGATATAACTTGGTGGATGATTTGTCATTTTTCCTCTTCAAGAGGTTTCTCCTGTTTGACCTGAATCTTGATCAACTTTGGTATCCAAAGCCTTTCTTCTCTTGTGGAAACAAATGCAAAATCCCTTCCCCAATGTAACATATATCCTGGTTTGCATACTGAGGTCAATACATCTTTGGAGTTCACTGGCAGATTCAGTTCAGAAATATTTTTTTCTGTAATCCAGGGTCTTTCTGCATATGTTTGTTCTTTCTCATTAGAAAGTTTAGTGTCAATAAAGCATTATGTAACCTGTGTTTGGGGTCTTTATTCCCCCTGCCTGTTTATGGAGCATTTCTTTTAAAGTGTGGTTAGATCTCTCCACTACTGTTGTCCTGTGGGATTGTGTGGTATACCAGTTTTATTTAAAAACTGTTCCAATTTGCTGAAGCACATACTGGAGTATTGTCAGTTTTCTATTTGTACAGGTACACCCATAATGACCATTACCTCTAATAGGTGTGTGATAACAGAATTGGCATTTTCAGAGCAAAGATCAGTGGCCCATTTGAAACCCTGAAAATGTGTCTATTGTATGGTGTACTGTACAGCAAGCCGAAAAGGTGAAACCAAAAGTGAAACCCTGAGAGTGAAGCTCTCACTCTCAGGCACACCTTTAGCCAGCCCCTAAGCAGGCGTGGCTACAGGTTCCCCTACAATTCCCCTTTTAGTCTAAAAGAGGATTAAAACTTAACAGTGTAAAGTATTCAAAATTAACAATCATAAAGGTAAAATATAAGATACAACAATCTGCTTATGTCACAACCTAACTGTCTATTTTAACTAAACCCTAAAGTCATCTGAAAGAGGTGTCCAAGCCTGAACACCTCCTTCCAATACCAACCATAAATAGGAAGCTATCCCTAACTAGGTATATACACTACCCTAAGTGACAGCAATGGGGGAAGGGGACATAGCATCCTCCAAGTTACTTCCTGCTGAAATGGGATAATGATAGCCTTGTGGGGTACTGTAGGAAGGAAATGCTAGTACAGTGAAAGTCTTGAATGTATTGTATCCAGTCCATGTTAGATAGGATTCTCTTGATAGAAGATCTCTCTTGAAATCCTCAACTTGATTGAAGTCAGTATTTGAAACTTTGGCCAGAGTGTCTGTTGAAATGGAGCAAGTTGGATCCAGTGCAGTCGAGGAGGTGTGGCCCATTATCTTTCCAGGGTGTCCAGGGATTGCTGTCAGGCAGGTCTTCATTGGCTGTGTGGGACTCAAACATAAACAGTTAGTAGAGAAATACTTGCTTGTGTATGTACACATACTGGGAAAGGCAACTATGGGAGAATAACGATTATGAGAGGGTGTACACCTTGAAAGAAAGAGCCAAGATAAGACAAAGATAGTCCCCAAATTCTTCTTTTTCTGTGTTACACCAATTGGCTTCTTGATACAATACAGAAACTCTAAAGTTTAAGCATGCTTGGATTTTAGAGGAGGAAAGCCAAATCCACCTCTAAATTCAGCATTCGTTTAATTGAATGGGGAATAGGAAATAAGGAGAAATAGAGTTCTCTGAGAGACAGCTGTAAAGGTTACCATATGGCACGTTCCTTTTGTTTGATGGTTATAGCTACCTTCTCTTAAGTATCTACCCATGCAGTGTCCTTTGTCTTCTGAAGATGAGTTTTCCAGTGAAGATAAAAGCAAAAACACTTCCCTTTCCTTTGGGAGGTTTCTATTTAGTTTATGACATATACCATAATAGAATACCAGTCATTTGTTGTCCTCGTCGAGAGGTTTTTCCTTTACAACTCAAATCTCGATCAACTTTGATGGTATCCAAAGTTTTCTTCTGTGGAAACCAATGCAAACCCCTACCCCAATGTAACACATGTCCTGGGTTCCATATAGAGGTTAGTAAATCTTTGAAGTACACCGGCTGATTCATTTCAGCATGTTTTTCTGTAGTCCAGTGTCTTTCTGCAGCTGTTTGTCCTTTTTCATTGGTATTAAGAAAGTTTAGTGTTAATAGAGCATTATGCAACCTATGTTTGGGGGGTTTAGTCTTCCAAACTCGTTTGTTGAGCATCTCCTTTAGTGTTCTATTGGATCTCTCAACCACTGCTTGTCCTGTAGGATTGTGTGGTATACCAGTGAGATGCCTTATGTTATAATATTTGAAAAACTGTTCCATTTTTGTGGAGACATATGCTGGAGCATTGTCAGTTTTTATATGTGCAGGTATAGCCATAACTGCCATCACCTCTGGCAGGTGTGCAATAACAGAATCAGCTTTTTGGGAGTTGAGAGCAGTAGCCCATTGGAACCCTGAGAATGTGTCTATAGTATGATGCACATATTTCAAATTTCCAAACACTGCAAAGTAAAAGACATCCATTGGCCAAACCTCATTCCTCCCAATGCCTTTAGGATTACAGCCTGCTGGCAATGGAATTTGGTTATAAAAAGAACAAGTAGGGCAGTTTCTCACTATCTCCTTGGCTTGTTGCCAAGTGATGGAGAAGTCCTTTTTCAAACCTTTGCTAATTACATGATATGAAATTTTGTGGCTTCTAGCACACTTCCAATTAATAAATGATCAATCTCATCATTGCCTTGTGCCAGTGGGCCTGGCTGACCTGTATGGGATCTGATATGTGTAATGTATAGAGGATTACTTCTGTTTCTGATTGTTTCCTATATTTTTAGAAACAATGAGTTTAATTCTGTATTATCAGGAACAAATTCTGCAGTCTCAATGTGTAACACGACTCTCTCTGCATATTGAGAATCAGTAACTATATTAAGAGGTTCTGTAAAATCCATAAGCGCCATGAGAATTGCATATAATTCTGCCTTCTGTACAGATGTATATTGACTTTGAACTACTTTACTTACCTCACCAGCTTTATAATCAGCCATACCTGATTTGTTGGCATCAGTGTAGAAGGTAAGAACTCCAGAAATGGGAGTTTGTCTTACAATACATGGAAGAATCCAGACTGTCTTTTTTGTGAATTTAATTCTGTCAGTTTTGGTATAGTTTTACTAATCATTCCCAAAAAGTCAGTAACAGCTATTTGCCAATATTCATTATCCTTCCATAAGGAGGAAATTTCTTCATTAGTTAAAGGTACTATATTTTCTGCTGGATCTTTTCCAGTCAGTTGAAGTCTTAATTTGCCCTTTAGAATCAAATCAGAAATCTTTTCTGTATATGTCTTTAAATATTTATTCTGTTTATGTGGCAGAAATATCCACTCCAATATGGTGTCTTCCCTCTGCATCAAAATTCCAGAAGGGTATTCTCTGGATGGCAAGATAACCAGAATACAGTCTAAATCAAGGTTTATGCGATCTACATCTGCATCCAATATTCTGTTTTCTACCCATTGTAACTCTTTTTCTGCCTTAGCAGATAATATTCTAGGACTGTTTAGGTCCTTATCACATTTAAGGGCCATTTTTAAATGCTTTAAGTCATGTCCTTCTACCCCAATAATCGTCTGTAATTGAGAAATTTCCCCTAATTTCTGAAGAGAATTAAGAGTTTGATCACGATCTCTCCTAATTTGTACCTTTTGAGGTCTGATTCTCTGTAAGTCTATCTTGTAACCTAAATAGCTAATAGAATCTCCTCTTTGTATCTTTTCTGGGGCAATCTGTAACCCCCAATGAGTCAGAACTTCCTTCACCATTTCAAACATACCTTCCAAAGTTTCCTTGTTAGAATCTGATAAAAGAATGTCATCCATGTAATGATAAACAATAGGTTGTGAAAATTTCTTAGGAATTATTTCCAAAGGTTGCTGTACAAAGTGCTGACACAAAGTAGGACTGTTTAACATTCCTTGTCACAAAACGCTCCACTGATATCTCCTAACTGGCTGTGAATTAAGAGTTGGTATAGTAAATGCAAATTTTTCTCTCTCATTTCCTGTAACTGTATTGTGAAAATGTCTTTCATATCAATGACTATGATTGGCCATCCTTTAGGTATTAAGGAAGGCAATGGCATTCCAGGCTGCAGAGACCCCATTGGTTGAATTACCAATTCATGGCTCTCAGGTCTGTCAGCAATCTCCAGTTAACTGACTTCTTTTTGATAACAAATACAGGAGAATTCCAAGGACTGGTAGATTCCTTTATGTCCAGCATCTAGCTGTTCCTGTACTAATAGAGCCTCTAGCTTCTCAGAGGTCAAAGGCCATTGTCCTATCCAGACAGGTTCATCTGTAAGACATTTTAATGGCAGGGCCCTTGGTTCCTCTGAAGGTCTATCATTTGTATTTAGCTTCTGGCAACCTAGATGGTTGGTAATCGTTTCCATAGCGTCTTACCAGGTCTTTTCTACTATCCAGCGATTGTACATAATTCGTATCTGACACTGCATGTATGTTAATTTGAGTTTTCCATTGCTGTAAGAGATAGCAACCTCAGAGATTTATAGCTATTTCTGCCACAGATGATTTCACTCTCCCTTTCTGTCCTTCCTGTCCAATGCAGACCACCGAGTTAACACTCTGTCAAAACCAAGAGTTCCAATTCCCAAAAATTATACACTTGCCTCTTAAAAGGTCATTTCTTAGGCCAAGACTTTTGGGTAATAATAGTCACATCTGCCCCAGTGTCTCCCAAGCCAGTAATATCTATTAATTTTCACTTTCAACTGGTCTTTTATCATTAATAAAAGTTTGCCAAAATATGCATTTCTTATTTTGTCCAGTCACATTTGATTCTTCATCACTATTCAAACTACCATCTACAGCAATATCATTTTTCACAATAGGCAAAGAATTATCTATTTGTCCTGTGAGAGATTGTCTTCCACTGCTACTGGGAACAACCAGAACTTTTCTCAGTGTGGGGGACTTCTTGAGGCCCCTCTCAGGTTTTCCTAGCCTTAACGGGTTTCCTTGCATGTCCCTGGTCGATCTACATTCATTGGTCCCAGTGTCTGCCCTTACCACATCTTCTACACAATCCAGAAGGAAGTGGCCTTCCATATGAGGCATTGTTAGAATTCCTTTGTCTACAACTTCTCTTAATATGTCCCATTCTACCACAGCTGAAACATCTAGGTTCCAGGCACCTCCGTGGTCTCCTGGGAGACCTTCCTTCCCAAGGTCCTGGTTCATAGTAGTAATATCATCTGGCCTCTTGGTACCAATGTAGACCTCTGTACGTTGCTTCTCCTTCCCAAGCCTTGCATCCTCCCCGCTAGAACTTTCAATCTCCTGTTGCCATTTTAAACCTTTGGAGATGGCTTCTCCTACCCAAGCTCCAGTATCTTGCACATTATAGTCAATGTTGGCTGCATGCAAAACCCATTCTTCTGGTGGAGCTGATCTGATCTTTAAAGGCAAAAGTATTCTTTTGTGTCTTGGATTTGCATTTTCATAAGCTATTGTATATACAATCGAATGTCTGGCTGCTGAATCTGTTACTTGTAATTCTACTGCCCTGGTTAACCTTTGTAAGAAGTCCTGGAACAGTTCTGTAGGTTCCTGTTCTATTCTGATATAAGTTTCTAGGTGTTCTCCTGGTTCACAAACCTTATCCCAGGCATTTAATGCTGCTATCCTGCATAGGGACAGTATATGGTCATCATATTCAGCCTGAGCCTGTGGGTTAGCAAAAATACCCTCACCAAGAATCTTATCTAGGGGAGTTTCAAAATCTTGCTTTATGCCTTGATGCTCAAGGCGCTTTGCTTTTTCCCTGAACAATGTCTGCCACTGGATTTGGCATATATTCTCAAAACAGCTGCTACCAATTGTTCCCAATCTGTGGGTGTCACCCTGTTGAAGGTTGCCCATGAATGTAATGTTTTACATAATGCTATGGAGACTATATGAGACAACTGATTCCTTAATATTCTTAAGATCCTTCAGCTGTGTAGGTTGCCATTCATAAGCCATCAGTCCATGAGGGTTCTTAGAACTTCTTAGAAGTTGGCTTTTTTACCATGGTAGCTGGGTACACTAATGGTGTATGAGTAACAACCTTAGAGGAATAGTCATGATACCTGGGTGGAGTAGGTGCCTCGGATTGGAGTGATTCTGCCTCTGAGGCATCCCAATGATCTTTAAGCCTAGTAATGATATCCTTATGAAAAGTTTCAATCTCCTTAATCATAAAAGATTCCAAGCATGTTAGTCAATCTGTAAATTGCTCTAACTGCTCCTCCACACATTTTTCTAGGTTTTTAGTATGATCAATCTTGGGCAGCATCTGGATGGTACGGAAGCTGCCTTCTACGTATTCGAGTCTAGATTCAAGGTCATGATTTGCTGATTTTTTGAGTCCCCAGCAATTGACCATATGGACCTATGTAATCTGTCAGCCCTGTACTATAAATTATCTTCCAAACATTCAAATCTAGGCTCAAATTTCTGATCTGCTACCTTGGATGCTTCAATAATTGATTGAATGGCCTTGTCCAATCCTTCAACCCTATCCTGGGTATTTGGCACCTTTGCATCTAGTTTCTGGGTAACAGTGCCTATCTGAGTTTCTAGCTGGCTACAGATATTCTTTAGCTTGTCACAGTCTTCTGACAGCCTAGCCTCTAAGGCCTCAGACATGGAGGATCTCTCTGTGTTTATCTTATCATAAATATGCTGCATCTCATCTTGGGTAACAGACGGCTCTGTGTTTATCGTATTGGACACAGAGCCAAGCTTATCATCCAATTTCTGTTCCACTTGATGTACAATTGTGCCCTGACCTAATCTGTTCTCCAAAACCTCATTGCGTAAAGCTGTTATTTCCTGTAAGTCGGTAGTGAGGTTATCCTTGTCCCTGTTCCTAACTCCCCTGGTTAGTAATGTTACTTGTACCAGTAAGCTAGCTGCCATTACTGCATATAGGCAGGTAATTGGCAGATTAGCAACCTCCTCAAACATTGAATTCATGTAATTAGCAAAAATATTACCAATTTTAGCAAATGATAAATATTCCGCCATTTTACCTGATTTCGACTCCAGATGCAGTAACTATCTTTGACCAGCAGGTGGCACATGTGTACCGTTAGTCCACACGGCTTTTGAAAGGCATCGGTCAGGCAACATGGTAGCAGCAGTGGTAGAGCTGAGATCACACAGGTGGCTGTGCTTTAGTTTGGCTGGGAGTGTACAGACTTGCACCCTCAACCACTGAAAGAGATGCAGTTTTACAGCTGCTGCGGCTAGGGGAAGCCTCGGACCCTGCTGAAAGCAGACACCTACTCCAGAGATCTACTTGGTTCAAGGGCAGGAGGCCTCCACACGGGTAGGCCGCAGTGCGTGCTGGTCTGTGCATGCAGCTAGAAACTGTGACAGTAACCGCAGGGAGGTCTGTGGAAGTCTCCTAGCTGGGTGGACGGTTCTGAGTGGCTCAGTGGCAGCAGGGACGTGCATGTGTGGTGCAGCAGGCCAGCTGAGAGCCGGGAGCACCTGTGGAGACAGGGAGCTCTTTCCCAGCCTAGTCTGCCATCCTGTTGGGACAAGATACTGCTTCTGACAAGCAGATAATGTGGGAAATTACAAACACGGAGCCACATAAAAATATAAGGGAATTTAATAGGGAAAAGCCTTACTTACAGAGTGACCTAGCCAGCTGGTGGGGCAGCAGTCCATACAGCAAGCCAAAGGTGAAAGGGAAAGCATGGGCCACCACGTAAGCATCCCTCACTCTTAAACTTTCCCAACATCACCCTTACCACACCCTCTCACAGGCATGGCCAGGCACACCTGTAACCAGCCCCTAAGTAGGCGTGGCTACAACATCTCCTACATAAGATCAATTTTGTTATATGTGTTTCTCCTCTTTATGTATTGTTTATATAGCTCATTAAAAAATGTAATGTACGCCAGTCGTCAGTGATGCAGGCCTTGAATCCCAGCATCGGGAGGCAGAGGCAGGCGGATCTCTGTGAATTCGAGGCCAGCCTGGTCGCCAGAGCAAGTGCCAGGACAGCTTCCAAAGCTACACAGAGAAACCCTGTCGCTAAAAATCTTTAAAAAATTGTAACATAGATTTAAGTACAGATTATAGTTACCTATAGTAGTGTAAACTTTATAGTTAGGTTATATATACTTGTGATTAGGAATTAAAAGCTTAGAACCTGTTGTAATGGTCATACATTCAATCCTGACTCTAGTGAAGCAGAGGCTAGTTGAACTCTGAGTTTAAAGCATGCCCTATCTACAGAGTAAATTATAGAACAGCGTAGTATAGGCAGTGAACGAATCTATGGAAAACAGAAGGCTGGTTACGGGGTAATTTAAAATGAGGGCCAAGTTCCAGCCTCAGCATTCAGCAGAAATTGGTGGCTTCAGCTACTAGGTTTTGGCTTCAGTGTCCACTGCAGAAAAAAAGGCATGGATTCTCCCTCCCCAATGAAAGAAAGCCACTGAGACAAGGCATGCCATGGGTAACCATGAATGAAGGCATATAGAGGCCATTGCATGAATCTATGTATGTGAACCTAGGATTGCCTACAATACCAAAATTAGTAGCAGATGCATGGCTCTGTTGGAGTAGGTGTGATCATGTTGGAAGAAGTGTGTCATTCTGGATGTGGCCTCTTAGGTCACATATGTGCTTAAGGCATGCTCAGTGTCTTACACTACTTCCAGTTGATGCAGGATCAAGACATAGCCCTTACTCACTCTCAGCTCCTTCTTCAGCACCTTGTCTGTCCTCATGCCACCATGTCTTGGCATGATGATACTAGGCTCACCTATCATTGTGTGTGTGTATTAGCATGTGTGTGTGTTTCTGTGTAGAGAAAGTGAGAGGGGAGAGGATAGATTGGATGAGGGGTCTTGCTTTTCACTAGAGAATGGAATACCTAGCAAGAACTGACACAGACCTCCATGTATATGTGGTGCATTATGTGGAGATAATATGGTTCTTGGTGGGTTTGGAACCTAAACCTATTAATCCCTGATATCAAATTGTGTTCATTAATTAGTGAAATACAAAGAGGAGAACATGTGAGTTGGTAAACCAAATGGGTCTCTTATAAAACGCACTGTCCAATCTTTTCTTTGTATCTTTCATGAGGATCCAGGACTCCCCATGGTGTGGTCCAGAGACAAGAACTGTGTCCTCGGGATGTGGGAAATTTGCTTGCTCATGAGTTTGCAGTCCCTGAATGGCCTGTATCCAGATGCTGTGGGCCCAAACTGGCCCTGGTCATTAGTCATCTTGGGTCACTTGGATGGTGGATCTGAGGAGAAATCCATGTTCAGAGACATAGTGGGTGTTCTATCCATGGATGAATCGCATAAGGATAGATGACCTCAAGGCTGTCCAGAGAATTCAGGTTGACTGGAAGGTCCCCAGCGGCTCTGTGGATGACACTAGCACTCAGGACACCCCCTTCTGGCATAATTTCATCTTATCTGGGCCTCAGACCCAGGCAGGAGTATTTGTTGAGCATGATATAGCTTCAGCATCTCTTGCCCTGTCCTTCCACACCCTCCTCCTGAAAGTGATTCTTCCCGTCTTCTAAAACTTGGAAAGGCTGGTTCACTGGGTCTCCTTTTCGAGGGGAGAAATGGGGGAAGAGCACAAACAGGGCTTCTGATTAACCAGGGGTCTCCATGTGATCAAGGCTATCCTCACTGGTCAATTTGTATTTCAGAATATTGAAAGTTGCTGTTACATTATTTGATTTCCTTTGTGTTAGGGATGACAAATTATCTTCACAGGAATAGGCAATTGTTTTCATAGTATATGATCCATAGTGTGTATTTCATAGTGTCTATACATGCTTCTTCCACATGGCCCAGCCAACTGCTTTCCATGACCTCACATTTTGTTATCCTATGCCTGGGGGACCAAGAATAATTGTGCAATGATGGTATGACAGGGCATTGACAGGTGATAGGGAATGGCTAACTGTGTGGGTGATGAGCATGGGCTGTGGTTTCTTCATAAGGAAAATATCCTGTGACCAGTACGTGTAGGGGAATTCCCATGCTTCACATATTGCCTGCCAGGGCATCATGGTGTTTTCCTGCCATTCCAAAGTCAAAAAGCTTTGTTTCCTGCATTGTCAATAAGGATATTCTCCAATTTAATATCCCTATGTGCAATGCATCTTTGGAGATAGTGCACTGCTGACACGACCTGTTTGAAGACAAATACCCAAAATGGGCGAAGCAGGTGAAACCTGTTTGACCCAAGCAGGGAGTTATAAGGGAAGACAGGATAAGGTACCTTGGATGGGGCTGATCTGAGGATGAGCCTGTGGAATGGTCGGCCTACAGGCAGACTTGGAATCCACAGTGTAAAGTTGTGATCCTTGGAAAAGTAGGCGAGTCCTGCCACTATCGGTTCAACCAGGTGTGAACCAGAGCTGAGTCTAGTGAAGCAAAGCTTAGAGGAAACTCCAGATTTTAGTACTTCAGTGAATGTCGGTTCAAACTGGGGGTGGAACAAGGGATCGTGTTCTGGGTGATAAAGGGAGTTAGTGGTACCTAACTTAGTGGACCCACTGCTGATAGTGCTAATTACAGGGAATTCATAGGCAACCCCTGCCAGGACTCGTGTGCTGCAGCACACCTGCTTGGATGCTGGGTTTGTTTCAATCTGAACTGGGGTTAGAATAGTCATGACTGGAAATGTAGCTATCTCAGATCTGGCATTGCGTGAGGCTGGAAGAGCAGAGTCCATCCCATAAAGCACACAGACGTGACTAGCCAGTGAACTCAGTAACTAGGGATTTTTTTGTATTAATTATGATAATTGAAGCCATCTGGGTTTTAGTTAGGATTTGTTCCTGCTGCTGTGATAAAACCTGTTCAAAAGCAACTTAAAGAAAAGACTTATTTGTCTTATACACCCCAGGTTAGTCCATTGATGGAGCCATGGTGAGAATGGAAGGAAAAATTGGAGGAAATGCCCTGCTTTACTGACTTTACTCCAAACTTAGCTTACTCCTATTAATTCCTTAGCTTCTTTACATAACCCAGGTCACCTGCCCAGGGGTGGTACAATCTTCAGTGGGCCAGGCGCTACCTCATCAAGCATTAATCAAGAAAATGCCCTACAGACTTGGCCTACAAGCAATCTGATGGGAGATTTCTTTTTCAATAATTTCCTCTAGCCAAGTACCTCTAACCTGTGACAAGCTGACCAACAAGGGGGAAAAAAAAGAACCCAGCTTCCACTAGAATCGAACTATTCTAGCATGTTATTGACAGTTGTCTGTTACTGATAGACCCTTGACCAAAAGCAAGTTGGAGGAAATGGTTTATTCACACATTTCCATATAACAGTTCATCCCCAAAGAGGGCAGATACTCAAACAGGACAGCAACCTGGAGGCAGGAGCTGATGCAGAGGCCGTGGTGGGGTGCTGCCTACTGGCTTGTTCCTCATGGCTTGCTCATCCTCTTATAAGAAGGCCCTGGATGGTACCACCCACATCACTGGGAACTGGGCCCTCCTAGCACTGAAAATGCCTTACAGCCAGATCTTCTGGATCTAGCACAGTCCACTTCTGGTTTTGTCTTAGTCTCTTGATTGCTAAAGGGGATATGTTGCAGGGAAGTAATCATGCCCCACAAAGGCATCTATCTGAACTTGGAGCCTATGTGGAAGAGGATGTGGGACCACATTGCCTTTTCACTGGGGTAAACTCCTCCGTCTTGCACAAGGAACAGGGACACAAATGTGCTGGTGGGCAGCTCAACTCTAGCCTTTTCCCGAAAGGCCTGTCTATGCCTCCTGGTGCACAGAACTCACTGTGCTCGGGGGTGTGCACAGCATTCCCATTGCCTCTGGGCTTCCAAAACATGGCACATGATCCTTGAAATAAAATCATGCTACTGATTATTTTTCCAAGGGTGAAAGTGTAGCAGGGTGAACAGAAAGGCAAGCCAAAAGAGCAGGGCTTATCATTGCTCTCTGCATTTGAACATTTCTACTCCTATTTGGAGAGGCCCAGAGGAGCTAAGTCTGCCTCTGTTTGCTAAGCACATGGACACTAGTAATACATGGATTTGCTGATCTATGTATCAGAGCGGGAGGGAGATTGGCCAGAAATGTGTGGACATTTTATGAAGAGCCTAGTTTAACAGGAATACTGGAGGACTGGGCAGAATCACCCAGCCACACTTGGGCTGGTATGAGAGAGATGCCAACAGAGTCTAGGAATGACAGACAGGTGACTGCCTCTCAAGCAGGTCCAAACTTTTTAAGACTAGTTTAGGAAATCCAGAGGGCAATGTCCTACCTGAGATTCGAATATGCTTTGGCAAATCTTTGTCTAGGCAGACACTAAAGCACATTTTTAACTTCCCTGGTATGGCCTGTTAGGTTATATAACCACATTATAACATCTGGTTACAAATACATTGCATACACTATTCAAAACAAACATGTATCTTGACTAACCCACCTTCTATTCTCCACTCAGACTTGTTCCAGGACACCCTCAACATGCTCTTAAAGTTTCCTCTTTGCAACTTCCCTGCAACACCCCATCCAACTAGTGTTGACAACTGAACATGGGGGTGTGGACATCCACTAGGGTGTAACCAAACAGCCCTCCCCAAAAGACTGTCGCCCCTCCCCAAACAGCCACCAACTGCCAATGTCATCTGAGCTGTGTGTGGGGCTGTGCAAGACTGTAACTCTGCTGGGAGTTTTCACTGGCTAGCTGGATCATGTGCCGGCAACCTCAGAGGCTCTGAGATCCTGTAGACAACAGACGAGTCCTGTCCAGAAGGAGGAACTTGACAGCATTGGCACTGTCCTGACCTCCCTGTCCTAAATGTTCCCCTGGGCTTCATGGATGGGGTGAAGATATACAGAGGTGTCCTGTCTTCAGCTGAGCTCTGCTGGTCAGCTATTCTGTGTAAATTGGATGGTTGAGGGAGTGGGGTCAATTGCATTTAAAAGCTACCCACCACAATATGATCTTGACCTCAGTTGAGCAGCACAGATGAGGTACTGTCAGGGATGGGGGAACAGTCTAAGGCATTGTTTTTTACCCCATATCCATCTTGGGAACATGCCCAGGCTTGTAGTCTCTGAAGACCTCCCCACGAGGGTCTGAAGGCAAGTTGGCAATGCAGTCTTTGACTCTGCCTGAACACTATGCCCTGGGGGATGTAGATTGACCATAGCACTGAGTTGCTGCTCTCCATGATAAGTGGGAGTATGATGATGCACTCTCCTCCTGGGGTCTATAAGATCCTTCAAGCTCATGGGCAGACCTCCCAGCAGCCATACCCAGATGCTGAGCTCCTGGCTTCGTGATGATCATGCAAGTTCTATTCCATTGTGGGGTAATGGCTTTGACATTGCCCGTAAACTAAAATTTGTTGGGTTGTGCTGTGAAGACTCTCCTAGCAGTGCTGAATTAGGAGTATCTCTGCAGTGAGGTCCCACTGCTGTCAAGATGGGAGGTCTGGCACAAATACACTGGTGCCTGTTTTCATCCTCGAGGAGTTCCTGATTGACTTCTCGGTGACCACTTCTGGGATGTATGCTCATTTGAGGTGATGTAGCTGGCTCATGCCTGTTGATGTTCCTCCACTGATGGGGCACCAAGGGCATATTTGCAATTAAGGCACTTTAGGGGTAGAATTGACTCTTGGTCCATTCTACTCTATATGGGTTGTATTCTCACTCATCCCAATGTGGGTGCTTGTAACTTGTCTGGATGGGTTTGACCAGGGTCCTGTATTAGTGTGGATTCCCGGGCTCCTGTCCTTTGACATGGGCAGTCTCCGTGAATGAGGTGGGAAGACAGCCTAAGGATCTTGTCACCAGAGTCCCTGCTGAAGGGATTCTGCTCTGCTGTATCTCTGGCCTTGGTGTTTCATACTTACTCTGCATTAGTGGCTTTGAACTCAGACAGATCCTAGTATTTTCCACTGTAGCAGGGCCCATATTCCTGTATAAATCTCTTAAAATATTTAGCCTCGATCTATGTCCCTTGCTGCCCCACTGAAACTTCATTGGACCATGGTGGCCTTTTAAATACTCAGATTTGACTGTCTCCTGAGTGCTCCCATTAAGGTGATGCTCCGACATGAGCAGATAAAAATAAAATTTGTGTTAAAACCACTGTTTAACAACCTCGTCATGTCACTTAGAAAACATTGACAAAGTGTTCCAGGTATGAATTCAAATACCATCCTCCTCTGAGCTCCTCAACACATCAGGCAGAAGATATCTAGTCAGAGTATACCAGCTAGCATGGAATAACAAACTGTCTCAAATTTTATACTTAGAACATATTGCGAATACCAAATGAAAAATTAGAATAAGTCCCTGAAGGTGATTCTCTGTGACCATAGCACTCTGTGGACAAAACTAAGTGGAGATGGAGCTTTTGTCCCAACTGCCTGATCTTTGTTATACAAAAACTCATTACAGAATGATCAGGCTATAACTCAGCCCTATTACTAACTAGCTTACAACTTAAATGGACTCACGTCCATAATGTGTATTTTGCCACATGGCTCCTTGTTTTACCTGTCCTCTAGCATCTTGCTTCAAGGGGAATGTTTTCAGCCTTCTCTGTGTTTTCAGATGGGTGTTCCCTGCTAGCCTTGTACTGTCTTGGTATTGGCTAGATCGGCTTCATTATAAACCAGTGAGAACAATATATATATTTATAGACAGTGTGGGCTGCATGAAGTGAGACTCCCATCTCGAAAGATGACATGCAGTTATCACGGCATCTGCTTTAGTTATCCCTGTAGTGTCACGGAGACAAGGGTCATGGGGTGTCAGCCGTGGCACAGGCTGCTCTGAAAACAAAGCCTCCACCTGTGGCGAAACTACTCCCACCTGAGATATGGGGAAACACTGGGCTATGGCATCCGCAGGAACTATGACTGTGCCCTGCCTCTCCACTGCTGCTCCTTAAAAACCGAGCCACAGGCTTGTGTCAGTGACTTGAAAATGTCCCTCGGGTGCATGCACAGCCAGGTAGGGAAACAGAAGGCTAGCTCAGTCAAAGGATGAGATGTCCCCCAAAAGCTGGATGGAGCTAATGCAGTCAGAAAGGACTCCACCCCAGATGTGGCCTTCGCATCTGCAGGCACCAATTCTCCCTACCCAATAGACTCACCATGTCTTGAACTCAGGCCTACAAAGCCACCTCTTCATTGCTGAAGACAGGTCTTGGCAAAGATGAAGAAAGTAATCCAGAGTGAGAAGGGCTCAGTGAAGTCAGGGTCTAGAGAGGTCTCAAATGCATGGAGGACCTCAATGAAGAGCTTGTTCTGACTCAGCTCTCATCCATGACAATCTGAGGCTCAGATGGTTTTAGTCTCATTTACTTCAAGTTGCCAGGCTCTGGGTCTTTCTGCTTTGAAAAGTCGGGTGTTCTGGCTTCAGACACCAGGTCACCAGAGGGGACAGACCCTCATGCCCCATCCCCTCTTAAGCTCCCTGGGAACCTGGAGTTAAACTGTTACAGAACCTTTGTGAGCTGGGACAAGCTGGCCTACAGCACGAGCCACACAGGGTGTGGACTGCAATGTGTCTTCATCTGGAGAAAATTAAATGGGCTTGAGGATTGGAGCAGTGGATGGTCATTAAGACTCCTTCATAGAGTCTCCTCCCCTCTGTATCTTCAGACCTCCTTCCCTGACATCATGTCAGAGCTTTGTCTTAGGCAAGACTGAGGAAAGGCAGCCGCTCCTACTGGAGTGGTTTAACTCCTTGTTGAGAATCGGAGCGGCTACCCTCGATTGAAGGAAATATCCTGGGAGCCAGCCTGCACTGCAGGTTTGCCTTCATCCTCCTTTCCTGTTTTTCCTTCAGTCTACTGAGGCAGAGGCTGTCAGTGCTGTTAGTCAGGCAGCCCTGGTATCTTCTCTCTACCTACACCTTCCAAAGACCAAATGAACACTTTTTGAAATTCGTAGAAATCTGCCCTTTACTGATTCTCGGGCAGAGATCTCCAAGTTAAGGTGAATTTGTTGAGAGTGCAGACTCATTCCAAAGTGGGCAAGATTACAAATGACAAAGCTGGGGTTTTATAATCCCTGGACAAAGGTGATGTCCACTTCAATTTCAGTACTCATTCACATAATTAGACTACTCATGAGATGACTGGAAATCACTTTTTAGTGGTTTAGCACTTAGAAACTGAAGATCCTCCACACTTGATCTGATTTTAGTCAGAAGCTGAAGAGTTTCCAAGTAAATCATCAAAGCTATAAGCATTAAAAGTTGGTGGCATTGATGTCAGAGCTCAGCCTGTGGTTGAGAGCAATTGCTGCTCTAGAAAAGGACCTGCTTTCAGGTCCAGCACCGTGTTGTGGCTCACAACTGAGTTCCATTCCAGTGGGTAGGATGTCCTAGCCTGGACACCAAACACAACTTACAGACCCATGCAGGCAAAACAGTCCCGTGACAATTTTCTTTCTCTAAAGGGGAGCACTGAAAACCACCACACCGTACTATAGTAAATGCTGAAATGAAGACTTGCCTATTTAAACAGCTAATATTTTTGCTGGAGGATCCTTGGTATAGAGCCATGCTAGAGGGATTGCAGGATATAATGAAATGGGGGAAATTGGCTGCTTGTTAACTGGAGAGAACCCTCTTGTGAGTGCCTTTAGACCTCAAATTCCGAAAACGGGAATGCAGTGTCTCCTCCATACTGTACAGGACTGACTATTGTCTATGGACTAGTGTCTATGTGAAATGGACCCATGAAGATCACCATTTAGTTAGAGAGTGGTTATGCTTGTTCTCCAGTACTTCAGACACTAGGAACACCATGGGCTTTCTTCACACCCAAAGCAGCTCATCAGTGCATACCCTCTGGATGTCCCTCCCCAAATCATTAGGTCCTGATAAAGACGAAAGTTTGTCTCAGCACTTTAACAAGAGGTCCAGGAAGGGTTGGCTAGGTGGCTGAGGCTGTTGGTGGAGGACTGGGTCAAGTTGTTTCTTTTCTTGAGCTGAGGTTCTAAGAAGCTGCTATATAAAGGTTAATATACAACTATGTGACCAGACAAGAATGGCCTAGGATCTCATGCCAAGCCCAGAGATCTTTGGCTCTCAACAATTACCATTATTATTAAAACTGGTATGAAGACCTGACAGTCATAGAACAGACTATATAGACCAGGAAAGCTTCAGACTCGCCGAGATATTCTTGTCTCTGCCTACCAAGTCCTGGGATTGAGGGTGTGTATCGCTTTGCAAGGCATTAATCTCAATTTTGGATGTTGATCAAGATATAGAACCCACAGCTGTGTGTAAGAACAGATTCAGGGAATATGATATCCTCTTCTGGTCTCCACCATCATCATCAAACTGGTAGTGCACAGAAATGCTTGTAAAAAAGGTATTGCCATAAAATAGAACTAATTTGCACAGTTACTTTTGCAGAATTTTACTTCAGTATGAACACAGTGTTAAATTACAAGTTTACAACATCACTAAAGGCTTTCAAAAGTTACACATCTTTGTTTCCAGTATGCATATATGGCATTTATAAGTCAAGAATATGGTATAAATGCTATGTCACATGATTTACAAAGGTGTGTTCTGTCCAGGATAAACTCCCTGATATCTCCCTTGGGAGAAAGGTGGTTTAAGATATGCTACAGTCTGATATTCATTTGCTGATGTGCTCGAAGATAGAGCAGCTAACAAACATATTCATACATTCCTTACATCCATAACGCCTCTCTCCAGTGTGAACTCTGTGTTCTTAGATGTGTCAGATAGGTAACAGATTTGTCACATTCCAGATATTTTTAATGTTTCTATCAGAATGGACCCTCAGATATGTACTACATTTTACTTGAAGAAAAATAATTTGTCTCATTTTGGACATATGTAATGGTACTCTTCAATATGGAGTCACGGAGGTTTCTTAGATTTAAACTCCAGATAAAAGACAAGTCATATTCTCTACATTTGTAAGGTTTCTAACCAGTATGGACTTTCTGATATTGTATAAGGTATATGCATGAAGCAAGATATTTGTCACACTCTTCAAATTTCAAAGATTTCTGTCCAGTATGACTTTTCTGATGTTCTCTAAGATTTGTGCATGTAGTAAAACATTTGTCACATTCCTGGATTTTTTAAAGATTCGCTCCTGTGAATTCTTTGCTGTGTAAGAGTTGACTTCGAAGTAAAGGATTTCTCACAATCCTTACACTTGGAAGGCTTTCCTCCTGTACGAATTCTCTGTACTGTAAGAGTTGCTTTCATAGTAAAGGATTTGTTACAGTCTTTAGATTTGTGTAAAAAAAAAAAAAAAAAGGAAGAAAAGTCTCATGTGTGTAGGGAGACACCATATCATTTCTCTAATTGTGGTGTTCTCAAAATACGCCCTTAATTTCCAGCCAATGTCTCCATTGGGGGAAAAGTGTTAATTCGTAGTCCAGCACTGACTGTGCTGAAGGGAGGCAAACCTGTCCCTTCAATCTCAAGTTCAACGGGGCTGCGGCCTGCATTGTGCACAACGTAACCCTTAGTACACACAGTCCTTGATTTTGCAGAACAGGTCCTGTGGGAAGAAAACTACTTCCTCCTCTGCCCACCTTGGTGTGGCATCCCTTTCTTTTTGCCACCTAAAGCAGGAGGCCTGGAATGTTTCTGTCCTCCAAAACGGGCTTTTCCTCTTCTCTCCCTGGCCCGGCGGCCGATCTTTCTCTTGCTCGAAGGTCCTTGACGGGTCCCCTTTTCGTGCCCTTTAGGCCCATTTTCCTCCTATTGGCAATTTCTTCTTGGTCCTCCTCCCTCATCTGCTTGTTGGTGGCCCTCATCACGTCCAGCTGAGGCTTCTTGCTGTTCATGACTCGAAATAGCTGCAGCTGAGAAAAAGAGCCAGTTGGAAAGTCCCAAGAGGGGCTGAAATGTCCTCTTCTTGCCGGTGCCCCGGGGCGCTTTCTCCTGGGGCAGGCTCTCCTGGAAGAGCCCCACCGAAGCGGTGGAGCCCTTGGCTACCGGCATGGCGCGGGCCAGCTCCTCCTTCCTCTGGTGTTCCCGAGGGTGCAGCCTGGCTGAGCTGGGCATCTGGACCTTGTGTGCTTGCTCGTGCCAGGTTCTGCAGCCTGTTCAGCTCGTTCTTGGCCACGTGTTCCTTCTTGGCCTGAATCTGCTTGGCGAACTGGTCTTCCATGGGGTGGGTGCCCCCAGGCACCTGGATCAGCCATTCCTTGGTGTCATCTGGCGCACTTGTAACCCAGCGGCGCCGCCACTGGCCTCTCAAAATAGGTTGGTCTTCTTGGGCCTGATGCCCTTTAGGCGCACGAACTGATGCCAGCAGCTGGCTGATGAGCAGCTGCGTGTTGTCCCGCGCCAGGGTGCGCAGCTCGGCCTGGGCCAAAGGCCCAGCCTGGCGCAGCACCGTCGGGGGGGGGGGGTCGCGGTCCGAAGCCAGCAGGTTGCCCAGGTCGAGCTCCAGCTCCAGCTCTTTGTGCACCGCGATGCCCGGCAGCTTCTCTGCTGAGTCCTGCTCCACCTTGGCCAGCAGCTCGTCCACGTTCGGGCCCTCCATGGCCGCCAATGCCTGCGGTCTGGTGTCCTGACTCTGGGGCAGCAGCAGAAAGCTGCTCTGCTGGACAGCAGCACCCAGAAGCCAGCCAGCAACCACGTGCTGGAGTCAAAATCTGGAAGATATATATGTTCACTTCCCGGTTACACAGAACTGGTTCTCAAGTGGGAGGCTCCAGCCAAAATCACTTTTTTTTGGGGGGGGGGGTTAAAGGTCACCAGGCTTTTTATTGCAGTTGACTCAGACTTGGATGGTCCCAGCCTCGAGAGGGGACAGCCCTCCCTCCGGTCATGGGAGCACTCATCACAGAAGCCCTGTCTAGAAGCTCACAGTGATGCTTGGTGTTACTGTCTTTGAAGTATGTGGCACACTGGCTGCAGCTCAGGATCTGGGAGTTGGGCCTCCAGTAGGCAGGGGCGGATCTGGTCTGTTAGCCAAGAAGTCACAGCCTTAGTGGGTCCAAGGCTAAGCTCAGACACTGACTGAGCCATAAAGTTCATCCCATCCAACAGACGCTGGGCAGCATTGTTGTCCTTCAGAAATGCATCAGTTCCAGGCCACACATGTACAATCTCGGTCTGCACCACTGTATCCACAGGATATTGGGTCCCAAACCGGTTTGAAGCCATGTATTTGACTACTCCCAACTTTTTCTCCCAGACATAGTTCTTTCAGTAAACTAACATCCCTATATCTACCTGTCTACCTGACATCTCACTGCTTGCTCCATGGAGTCTCTTAGCACATTAGCCTCCCCTTGCTCAAGGCTCCTCTTTCTCATTCTACATCAGGTTTGTCAGTAAACCCTGATGATTTGTGTCTTCAGGATATATCCACTTCCTTAGCTTGGAACATCCTCCTGTTAGAGCCCTGGAATCACTGTGGGAGCATCATCATTTACTGTTCTCTTACATCTGTAATCCATTCGACAGCTAGTGATCAGTGACACCCTGTTGGGTCCACCTCTGCTGACAGTCTGACCAGAAGCTAGGGAGGTGATGAGAAATATCAGTTGGTGAAATACATGCTTTGGAAGCAAGAGCCCCTGACCTCAATACTCAGCAGCTTGTAATCCCACAACTAGGGGGTAGAAGAAAGATTTCCTGGTCTACATAGTGAGCTCCAATCAGCCAGAGCTACACAGAGAACAAACCCAAAAAAGGCACTTGTTTTTTTCAGAAAGATGAGAATTTGGTTCCAAGTATTCACAGGCCAGACCACTGGTATCTGTAACTCCAATGCCAAGGGATCTTATGCCCTCTTCTGACCTCTTTGGGCACCAGGGACACTTGTGACTCACAGGCATACACATAAAATAGTATACATAAGTCTAAACCAAAATTTTAAAAAACCAACAACAAAACATGGATCTTGCTGGACATGCTCTGTGTACTCTCCTGAGCTATGTGTACCCTTAGTCCAATTCTGTTGCAAATGACATGTTCTATAATATTTCAACTCCTTTGGTTTGTTAGACTCTTCCAGGGGCTTTGCCAGCTATGTGTGGTGTTTCAAAAGTCAACCAGGTGTGTTGGCACGGGACTTTAAATCCCACCACTAATGAAGCAGAGGCAGACAGACTTCTGTGAGCTTGTGCAAGTTCCAAGCCAGCCAAGGTTACATGGTTAGACCCTTGTCTCTCAAAAAACAAACAAAAAAAAACAAGAAAAACCAAACAAACCAGGAGTTCAATGTTAGAGAGTGTGGTCCATGTTTGTAATCTAAGAATTGGGAGGTAGAGACAGATGAACCAGGAATTCCCAGGTCATCCTTGACTATGTAAGTCAGTGTTGTGGAATAGAATATTTGTTTAACTATGTAAAGATGTGTTACATTTGTTTGTGTTGCAGAATAATTGTTTATCTAAAAATATGTTGCATTTATTTTACTATGTAAAGATAGCATACTGTTTCACCTTGCCTGCCTAAGGCACTTGATTGGTCTAATAAAAAGCTGAATGGCC
>NW_023276961.1:0-50000 GCF_003668045.3 Cricetulus griseus | reverse complement strand
TGTTCTGAGCCATAGAAGCTGAATCCTACATACTCACTGTTTATAATTGGGTGAACACACCACTGCATTTGATTTTGGCAGCATCTTCTGGTAGCAAACATGCATAAGTTAGTTCACAGTCAATAGGAAGCCTACCTGGGTTGGATGTGTTTGAGAAGACAAAAGAACCCAAGAGGTCCCAGAGAACCTCAGGCCTGATCCACAAAGGAAGACAGAACCACAGAGTTTCAACAACTGGCTCCCAACGTGATGCACCAAGTCATGCTAGGACAAACCTCCTGTGTGCTAGGTGGAGAAGGAGGAGGGAATGATCTCTTTTGTCCTTCTGATCCATAAAGGTCCAAGGACGCTGAACTTTGAACAATTACTTCTTGATGGTCCCTCACTGAGGACAAGATCCTTTATTCTCCCATGTCGAGTTATACCTGATATCTAAATAGTAAGTTTTGTTCTGTTTCTTACCTACTTCTGCTTCCCTCCTTCCAACAGGTCACTCTGATTCCATCTTCACCAAAAGTTCCCAGGACTTCTTCAAACATCAGTTCAACAGTCTCTAGGTCTTCAGCTCCCTGCCTTCAGTCCTGCCACTGGGACCTGTGTGATTTCTCCCTATGTGAAGAGGAGCCCCATCTGGCCTTATTTTGTGGTACTGTATCTACTACTTTTGCATTATCTTATGCCTCTTCCCTACCCTCTATCAGTGGCTCACCAGGTATAAACACACCTCAGACAATTGAATGCCAGAGTTGGATGAGCATTGTAGATATTAAGGGAAGCAAGCCAGATGGAAAAGTCAAATATCTAACCACTGCATTTCATGTCACAAGCAGTTCTGAAATACTGATAGCATGGAGGGAGGCACACTCAGGAAATGAACTCTAATGAAATCAAGGAAGAGATGGTTATAACAAAAGGAGGATGAATCTCAGAAAAGGGAAGTTGCAAAAGTGGACCAGGATCTTGGAAGGTTCCTGTTTCCTTCTCTAAATGGTGTATGCACATAGATGTTTCCTCAAGGAATCATTAAACTACACTGTTCATGGATGTATACTTATAAATAAGCTATGTTTTAAAATATAAAGCATTTATAAAAGGAAAGGAAGTAAAAAAAAATGGTAAAATCAACAAAACAAAACCAACTGGACAAAAACTTGATCAAACCATTTCCCAGTTCCTGTACCATTTCCCAGTTCCTGTACATTTGAAGACTCTGTTGACCCAGTTCTGCAAAGAGTGGCCTCATCATTCTCCTTTCCCTGGGATCGACAGCCTAGACATAAGTCTAAATATGGCAGTCCTGTGAGACTCTGCAATAGCCATAAATTCAGCACACATTTTTTTTGAGCCTCGGTCTTCCCTTGTAGCACAGCTTGGTGTCAAAATCTTCATCCAGCATTCTCATGTCCTGAATGGAAGGATTCTAGGACTGTGCCAGTAAGCTCAGCTTTCTATGGCTTCTCTAAACCTTGCAGCCTCTGGCTCCCATGACCTAAAACTCATTAGCACAATCTGGTTATCTTCCTTTACCTGCCAAGAGAAAACAGCTTGTTTCAACTCCCTGTCCCTGTTAACCCCACTCTCTTATAAGTAAGGGAAGTCCTCACCCCCGTGGAAGACTATCATCCTTCTCCCTCACCTCAGTGTTTCACCACCTTGACTGCTCCAGTGCTTTGCTGGGGTACCGTATAAAAGCAAGGATGATTAGATGAAAATTAAGTGTCCCTCTTAGCACATCTTCCGTCTATGGTCTTCACTGGAGGCAGCCAGTAAGTCTGCTTGACTGTCTTGAGGAAGGTAATTTGTATTACCAGGTGTACCACAGAGTAAATGCTCAGAAAGGCCACAAAAGGAATTGAGTCCTTCTCCTCTAGAATTACTCAATGTGCCTATCTCCATGCCTTTTTCCTGCCTTTCTGCCTGTGATCCCTTCTGCTTTTACTTCAGTGTCTCACTCTGTATATGAGCTTGGTTTTAACTTGTAGAAAGTTTCCAGTCTCAGTTCGCCAATGACTGGGCTTATAGACATTAGCCACAACTAGAAAGAATATTTCTACCTATAGCACTGAGGCAAAAGTTTCATTTCAAGGGACTTACAATGCAACCAAATACAACATCATCAAATCCAAGGTGGACAGCACTTGTCTCCCATGGTTCCTTCTGTGACGTGATATGCATGGACATAGCCTCTGGATGTTTTCTGGGAGTCATGGGAAGCCAAGGGGGAAAAACAGTCTCAGATCTGGAAGGAGTTTTCATATCTTTAGCAGGGCACTGCATAAGACACTGCATATTTCTATTCCTTTCTTGGTGTTCTTCCATGTAGAGTGGGGGAACTGATCACACAAATCTTGTGGAAGGACCACAGGGTGGAGGCCTTTGGAGTTCTCACTTGCAATGGAAAAGAGAGAGAAGTCTGAGGATACAGGGCCTGGTGTCCCTGAGCAGAGCTCAGCCTGGTGGCCTGGAGGAAAATCACAAAGTCATTGGGATTCTCTCCAGGAGCCCCCTCTCTATAATGGAATCACAAATTCCATTATAGAGTTTCTTATCGAAGCTCTGGCCACAGCTGAGTGGTATTTGTGAGCATGGACCTCACTGTCAGCTTGAGTGGATGGAACAACATAGTTCTGGGTGTGACTGTGAATTGATTGTAAAGAAAATTCTCTGTGTGTTCACAGACTCTGTGGGCTAAGTTCCCTCTCAACTCAGGTGGGAACATGAAGCCCACTGGTAGCTCAACAGGACAAAAAGACAGAGAAAAGGAAAACTTCACATGTGTCTCTCCTGGGACAGACAAGTCTTTGTCAATGGTTCATATCTCCATGACTGATGGCCTCTGCACTCTCAGGTCTATTCCATGGTATAGGCCTTTCACACATAAACTGAGCCAAACTACTAGCATTCCAGAGCTTCCACCCTGAAGAGAGCCTGCTGTTGTCATGTTCAGCCATGTAGACCATTTTCCCCTAAAGCTGTGGGGCCATGTGAAACTCTATCACATTTTAAGGTTTCAGACAGCCTGGGAACATGTAGAGACATTCTCAATGTCTTACCATCACAGATAATCCCCAGTAGGGCATGTTGTAGGTATTGGGGAGATCCTTCAGACCCCAGAACTGCAGGGCAATCCATATGCACATACACCCTAGATAAGTTGCAGCCCAAGACTGCCAATATGAGTAAAGATGATGCACTAAGTTCAGCAAAATCCCATGGACAGGTTTCTCAACTTAGCTGGGCCACTCACTCTTTCCTGATTATTTCTACATTCCAATTGGAACAGAACAGCTTATGCTGCTCCTGTGTTATATTATGCAGATGTGTATGTTACAGAGTACACAGGCTCAAGGCTGGGAAAGACTGATGCTCTCACCTGCATCTGGAAAGGTGTGGATTGCTGAATGCACAGGCTCAGAGCTGGGAAAGGCTGACTCTCACCTGTGCCTACTTGAGAAGGGCATTGCAGTTTGGCTTGAGGTTCTCATTCAAGATGAGATTTTTGACTTATTCCAGACAAGACAAGAATCAACCAATATTTTAGAAACTTCTGAGAATCCAGCCCCAGTGATGCACACTTGGATTTTCAGCATTTTCTTGGTGACAGGATCTCAACTCATGCCTATTCAGGCTATAAAGCCAGATGATACAAATGAAAAATAAAGGAAATAAACTAATGAGCTGAGATTTTTCAAAACTTTTTGCTGCAATATTTGTGGATTTCTCTTTTAAATTCCCTTATGAATGTATTCAAATGGCCATGATCTGTGCATCTTTTAGAATCTACAGGTTCATGTGTGAGCAAGGATGCACAGGTGCTTCAGCACATCTGCCGACATGAGCAGACTTCCTGGAATTCTGGCCTTGCCTGATGCTTTTGGTCCAACAAAATCTCTATGTGCTCTCTATTTGCAGAGCTAACTATGCTGCAAGAAACCAGGTCTTCTCCTGTCTCCCTGTCCCATCTCACTGTTGTGCCAGGATTGTGGAATCCCAGAGAATAACCCAAAGAGTCAACACTTCTGATGCAAAAGCAAAGGGTTCCTTTTTATTGTTCAAGCTGGCCAGCTCATATCCCTTCCCATGCAGAGGAAATAAGATGCCAACCAGCCAAAAAGAGAAGATTTTAAAGGAAAAATGGGGATGGGGAGTCCTGAGACCACAACTCTTTTTTCAAGGTTCTCATGGTTACAAAGATTACTTAGGACACAAAGTTTCCATACAAGTTTATCATGAAAAGAAGGGCCTTGAAGAAGGCAGTAACTGTCAACTGATTAGGTAAAATTATTTGGCACATCTGTGAACTATGAGCACAGCCTGTGATATAAAAGCTTTTTTACCCATAGGTCAAGAGGCTGTCTGGTTCCCAGTCTTCTCAAGGCAAAGGGGTAGGGACAAATGTTGACACAGCTGCTGGTGGGTTTGAGCTTCTTCTGGTCAAGTATTCCATGATCAGAGAGCTCTCTCTTTCTTTATCACAACCTAAACGTTTATGTCCTTTAGTGATTTTTTTCCATCACACTCACCTGAAGAGAACTTTGAATATCCATATCCAGTTGTCCGCTGCTTTCTGGGGAGTCCATCACAGGTTCCAACACTGTCACAGCTAGCACTTCAGTCAGTGTTATTATCTCCATGATCTACTGAGGATTTCCTAAGAAGGTCTACCTAATGCTGAAAACATAATCTCATACAACCAAAATTTTCTTGCCATAACAACTCTCCATTATGTCATGAGATTAACTGAGAGTCCAACTGTTAGAAAGTAATAATGCACATAGTATTCCTTACAATGGGAGATAATTCGGGATTTTCTTAATGTGCTTCCTCTAATCTCCACAGATCTCTGAAAATATGAGGAACTGAAGCCAACATGTTTTGAAGAAACTGATCTGAGTTAAACTAGGTTAAAGGCTTCTTTTACAAGAAGTCAGTGTGGCAGGAAGGAAGAGACAACACTGGTCACACTAGGATCTGTTGCCACAGCAAACTGGATGCATGGAAGCCAAAGAGTGAAGACAAGGAAAGGGGGATGAATCTTTCTCTGTGCTGCTCAATGCTCCAGACTTCAGACTCCTGTCCACCAGCACCGCCTTAATTTATTGGTGAGGTGCAATCTCAAATGTATGTGTCTGACCCAGATGCAATGGGAACCACATATACATAAGTCTTTCCAAGTCATGCACCTGTGGTGACTTACCTGGGCTTTCCACCATCTTAGTCTCCCCACAATGTGTGTCTGATGATATGTTGGGGTGATCTCTTCAAAGGCTTTCTGTGGGCCACGCACCACTAATGGTTTAATAGGAATGCTTCGGTCTGAAGATTCTTCAGCCTTTCAGATGTCAATGCCAGGCTGAGCCCACTTCTCCACTTCTACGTTGATCACCTCCATCCACCAGTCTATCCAGAAGAGAACTCTATTTGGCAAAGTTTGGGAAGTTTTTGATGGTGTTTCTTATATCCTCCCAGAATGCAATGTTTTTGCCTCCTCCTCTTCTCTTTCCTTCTACAGAAAGAGAAACCTGTGTTAGGCTAACACTTCAATTCTCAGAGGAAAATGCATTTTCAGCAAAGAGATGGACAAAGTGTAGTGTTCAGATCTGACATATCAGCATAGGGTCCATGCTTGCTTTCATAACCCTCATACTATGGGAAACAACCACAAACACCTTACTCTGTTGCTATATATCTGTCTTCGGTAACAACTAATTCTCAGTCTCCTCCCTGCCCTGTGTGTGTGTGTGTGTGTGTGTGTGTGTGTGTGTGTGTGTGTGTGTGTGTGTGTGTGTGTGTGTGTGGGGGGGGGTGTATGTGTGTTGGCTTGTATGGATATAGATGGATTGTGTTCAAGTGAGTGTGGAACATATCCATTGAACACAGATTCCGCTGAAACCACACAACACACTCCCAGGACACAGGATGACTAGGTGACATAGAAACCTCCTGTCTTCATGCTCACACACTGACCTTATGTGTCAGGTATCCTGCATACTCCTTGCTGTACTGCGTCAGGAGTTTATTCTTCAGGGTCTCAGCTCTTTCAGTGACCCTATTTATTGTCTTTATTTATTGCAAGGCAAAATGAAATGGAGAATTAGAACAGTCCTAATGTCAGAAAAGAGGGGAAGAAAACACATGGGGAGTGGCACCAGTATCTTATGCATGACTTGAAGCCCTGTCCTGATCCATTTCCTCTGTACTGTGATGCTGAGGCAGCATCAGCTCCCCTCCCACCCAGGATCAGGATCTGTGACATTTCTATGAGTAGCTCCCTGTTGCTCTGGAGAATTTAGGTCAGGCACATAGACAATCAAGACACATGTTGAGGATTTTGGATCTTTTTTTCTAGGGGCAAGAGTTCTCAAGTTGAAAATTTGTAGAACACCGCAAATGCTTCTGTGAGGCCTTGTTTTTGGAGGTCTGCTGCTATCTTTACCAGGTCCTTCTTCATTTTGATGTATGTTTCCCTGGGAACTTTATTGCTGACCTCAATATTTAGCCCTAGAGAAATTAAAACTTGGAACTGCTCTTGGGGTAGAGGAGTTATATCCCTATATCTGTAGATGGTGCTCCTGTTCTAAGACAGAAAAGAAAGGATGGGGAAACCAGAAACATTCTCTGCTTTCCTGCCATCCTGTCATTCTACTGTCTACAGTGTGTGTGTGTGTGTGTGTGTGTGTGTGTGTGTGTGTGTGTGTGTGTGTGTGTGTGTGTGTGTGACAAAGCTCTTACTAAACAAATTAGAGTAAATAAAACACTATATGTGGTGATTCAGCTCAATAAATTTAGTGAACATACCCGGCCTAGGATCCCCTTACTATTGTAGTAAAGTGATAGAGTAGGGACTAGGGATGTCTGTGCCCCTTGAAAACAAAGTCAAGGAGTCCTTGAATAGCAATTAACTTAAGGAGAAGATCTTACAAACAGCCTGTTTATTGAGAGGAACACTAGAGGATTCTAGCTATGAGTGATTTTGCACCCATCAGAGGGTTGTGCATAAGCATAAACCCAGCAATTACCACACAGGCTTCTCCTGGTATCACCAAAGCAATTAGGGAGCACCCCAGCTTGGAGGAAACACTGCTCATGCCTTCCATAATGCAATCTTAGGTAGAAAAAAAAGGATTTGTGATGGTGTGCCCTCAATAATTTAATTAGTACCTATGATACTCAAGTCTTCAAGGGCATTTGAGTGACAATGAGCCAGGAAAACTTAATTCCTGCTAGATAAGGATTCTAGGAACTAAGGCTGAGAAGCAACAAAGGAAATAAAGGTCTGTGGCCACAGCATTACACAAGCCTGTTTTGAAAGCTTTCTAGGGAGTCGGGATGCTTGAGAGAAGAATTGCAATGTATTCTAAAGTCAAACTGCTCACAGAAGTGGCTTGTTTTCTGTGATCTCACTGCTACTATAAAGAAGAGTTGAGACATGACCACTAGGGAGCAAAAAGTGAGGTTCAATAGTTTACAATAGAAAAAGGTACCAAGTCTTTAAAATTTACACATATGATTATAGGCAAAAGAACATTCTTTTCAGCAGCAATGAGACTTACTCATTTAGGGAAGCAGTGAAAGTTTGTGTAATACCTGGACAGCTATATGGGTCTGTAAGCCAGGGTTTCAAAATATTGCCTGTCACCAGATATGCAAGTAGTTAGGAAAGCAGATACTTTCCTTCTCTTATAATCAATGTTAATTTATGTATTGCTAAACTATGGCCACTATGGCCATGGAGATATAGACTATTAATCTTGCAATTCAGTGCCTGAGGTTGTAGTTACAACCTGCATTGCAGAGTGACACATTTTTTGTTGTTTTGGTTTTTTGAGACAGGGTTTCTCTGTGTAGCTTTGGAACCTATCCTGGCACTCACTCTGTAGACCACGCTGGCCTTGAACTAAAAGAGATCCGCCTGCCTCTACCTACCGAGTGCTGGGATTAAAGGCGTGTGCCGCCAATGCCCGGCCAGAGTGACATTTAAAAACAATTTTAATTGAAAAGATTGGAGAAAATAAAAAGTTTTAAGAATTTCAAATGGAGATAATTTCAAGATGACAGTGGCTATTGGCATCCATAGAACATGGAGACTTAGAGACCCATGGGGGCTCAGAGGGGAGATGAGGGAGTAGAGGGTGAGTCTTAGAGAGCACAGTATCTCCAAAACAACTAAAAAATCAGGTCTTATGGGAAGATGCTTTTTAAAAGCAGTCTCATGAAATTAGAAGGAGGAGGAGGAAGAGCAGGAGGGAGGAGGAAGAGGGAGAGGAAGAGGAGGAGGTGGTGACAGATGGCAGAGCAGAGCTCCTTGCCAGGCCAGAGAGAAGTGAAACCAGAGCTGCAGAAGCTCACACTAATGGAGATGGAGAGTGTTTCATATACTGGATTGGGCCTCCTCAAAAAACCTCCACAGACTGTGCTGTATCTCCATGCCATGTTGGTGTCCATAGTCCATGCTGCTCCCTGAAGCCATGTGGAAGTCAATGATCTGTGCTGTCACTGGCTGTACTGGCAAGGAAGCTTGAAAATATTCCCAATGAATGGAAGCAGTACAGTCCTTCACTCAGAACAACCCTAGCTCACCCCCCCTCTCTCTCTCTGGATAATGTCTATATTTATTCCCATCTGCAGCAGGAGGAAGCTTCTCTGATGATGGATGAATGATGCTTATTACCCATTCTTTATTGTCATATAAATATACCACAGTTCAGAGCTGATATTTTCATAGTCCTCATAGTTTCATTTCACTGGAAAACTTCCTTGAATTTCTAAGCCTTCTTGGTTAATGGAAGACTACTTGGCTCATGACTTACCATATTCTATATTTGAAATGTTACCTCCTATTTTTCTTTCTAGAATATTTATAATATTATTAGTAATCAGAAGGCTTTTCCAGTCTTATTCAGTGCTTTCATTCTGTGAAATCTTTGGCAATAAATAAGTTCCCACCTCTTTCTTGATACCAACCACGTGCTGATATCTCTGTGCTAATGAGATGAAATGAGTAGGACTGGGGTTTTCTCATTTCCCTCATTCTATCTCTTAGAATAATTTGGAATATGTTAAGTAATGACCACATGGTCTTACTTACCTCTCTGTGCAGAGGGACTTAGCATTTTTCACCCTGTTTTTGTGGTGTTCCAGCTCTCTGGAGCATCTGGCCATTGATTGTCTTCAGCCTCTCAGGATTCCTTGGGGTAAGACCCTGTGTCCTTCTGATGGTCCTGTGATTTATGCACCGGCCCCTTCCCCCTGACCTTTCTCTGGGAAAAATAAGCATGGTCTTGCCCCACCTTTTAATACTACCAGAGCTGACCAGTTAGGATAACTACTCCAGGCTGCCAGTCACAGAACCTCTGCATCTTTGTCTTCTCTTCTTATTTAAAAACAGACATAATGTCCATAGCTAAAAAGGTATTGTGTTGTGTCACTTTTCAAATCATTCTCCCTTCTGGGTACTACACAGTTCTCTACCATGCATAGTAAATACCCAGTACTGTGATATGTTCATGATAAGATGGACTCAGTAGGTCAGTTTCACATTCTTTAAAACTGCAAATTTCATTGCCCCTACTGCAATCTGTTCTCTATGTACCCTGTACCAGTATATACTGTGGACACTCTTGCTGTCTCAATGCACCAGTTATTGTTACTACAGTGTATCCATAAAACCAATGTTTCTTTTAGTTATTGGAAAATAAAGAAGCTTTAGACTTCTGTTTTATTTTGTTGTTGTTTTAACAAAAGACAGTTAAAGCCTTGGTATTTGGAATAAACCACCTGGACCTTAAATCTCCACAGCAACTTATACTGAATCAAACCAGAACTTTAATGCATATATTCCTCAAAATTCATCACTATAGAGCTATTTTTTATCAGTTCTGCAATTCCAACTAGGAGGAGAGAAGCCCTGCTATTGAGAAACTGTGGAGTGGTTTTGACTTAAGGACATGCGACCTTAGAGACTAGGTAGACTCAAAAGGGAAGCTAAGATTAGAAAGATTTTTTTGAACATATGGGAAGAGCTGAGGGAACTGGAGTATTATCTAACAGAATGCTGGTTGTGGAGATCTTAAGAAGGAGAAAAGAATCAAGAAATAAAGAGTTCCTGTGGAAATAGGGTGTTCTCATCAGCAATGAAATATATCCTTCTCCCAGACTCATAGGACAGTGAATAATATCCAAGTTAGTGATATTCAAACAGCAAATCATTACCCAATTATTAATATAATGTATTAAATATTAATGTTAATATAACATAGTAATAAGAAACAAAGAGGCAAACTAGAGGTGATTCAGTGGCTCAGAGTAGGCATGGCTCTTGCACATGACCTGAGTTCATATCCCAGCACCCACATCATGAGGCTCTCCACCACCTACAACTTCAGCTCCTGAGAACCCAGTGTCCTATTCTGACCACAGACTATGGCATTTTCAGGCAACTGTCCCACTAATGCTCCCATCATTCATCTTTAATGGGAATATGTGAGAAGCCATGTAAATGCCATGGTAGGCTTCTCCTGGCCCTGGGCACTACTGGGCCTAATTTTCCTTTTCTGTTTTAAGTTTCAGGTTCTGATATAAGTTTCAGTTTCTGTTCCTTGAAAGAGCAGGCAATAATTTCCTGATAAAATACAAACAATGGGCAGTGAATCAACAATGTCACCAGTGAGCAGGAGGACAAGGGGGATAGTAAGTACCAGGCTGAGTCATCACCTACATTTCAATGCATGTAACATCTTCCCCCACCCTAAGGCCTGTCCAGACTTACCCAAACATGCCCCAGCCAATCAGAAACAAAGTAGTGTAGTTGCTACTTGCTCAGCCAGTCAGGATGGTTGGAGATGACCTAACTGTCACTGAAATTCCCCTAGCTATGTTTAAAAGAAGCCTGCAAGCTTCTCTTGGGGTTGCCATTATTTTAACGTGTGGCTGACCCAAACAAGCTGGCAATAAATGCTCTTGCTCATTGCATATGTGAGGGGAGGTCTTTGTGGCTTGACCTGGGAACCCTAACATATGTTACTGTAATTAAATGAAGGTAGCATAAGGATTTTTTGTGTGTTTTTACAAGTTTGGAAAAATGGGGAACTCTTTCAAAGACCATATGTGATTTGTTCAGAAGTAAAGAGAATCTGAATTTTCAGTAAAGATGTGATTGAATAAAGAAATGAAATCCCCCCTCCTGTCTACACCCTGCACTTGGTCTGGCGGCAGGTGTCCTAGCCTCAGGTGAGTCTGGGTGCTGCTTTGCCTGCCCCCAACGTCCTCCATCAACACCTGCTCGCTTCTGCCTAATCCCACATGGAAAAGTGTGGACCTCCCCAGTCTGGGAAGGTCCACCCTGAGTCGGGACTCACCTCACCCCAGTCTACATCCTGCCCTCTGTCCTGCGGCTGGTGCCCTAGCCTCGGGTAAGTCTGGGCGCTTCTGTTTCCCAACTTCTCCCATCAACCCCTACTCACTTCTGCCTGAAACACCCCCCCCGGAGAAGAGTGGACCTCCCCAGTCCAGGAATGTCCACCCCCAGTCCAGAACACAGTGTAGAACCCTGTCTGCAGCTGGTGCCCTAATCTCAGCATGTGCACGAGCCTCAGGAAGGTCCACCCTGAATCTGGACATACCCCAACCTTGTCCACCCACCTCCCTCTGCGATATCACTGCTGAGCCACCTGCACTCACTGGAAGAAGGGATGGGAAGAAGACAGAGTAAGAACACATTCGACAACAGAAAAACCAATATGGCACCACCAGAATCTAGGGACTCCACACCAGCAAGATCTGAAAAGCCCAACACAGAGCATGAAGAAGAGATTGAGCTCAAAAATTATCTTAGGAAGATGATAGAGTCTTTTAAAGAGGAAACAAGAAAATCCCTGAAAGAAATAGAACAAAAAAAAAGCAAAAAATTACATGAGATGGAGGAAAAGACAAACCAAAGAATTCAAGAAGTTAACAAATCTCTCAAAGAATCTAAAGAAAGCCAAGAAAAAACAACCAAACAAGTGAAGGAAGCACTGGAAACAGTTCAAGGCATGGAAGCTGAAACAGAAAAAATAAAAGACAGAATGAGGTGATGCTAGAAATAGAAAGGCTGGATAAATGAAAAAAGAACTAAAGATGTGACTATAACCAATAGAATACAAGAGAAGGAAGAGAGAATCTCAGTTGTTGAAGACTCCCTAAAGGATATACAATCATGGACCAAAGAAATCTCAAGCCCAACAAAATATTCAGGAAATATGGGACACCGTGAAAAGGCCAAACTTAAGAATAATAGGTATAGAAGAAGGTGAAGAAATACAGCTCAAAGGTATAGAAAACATATTCAACAAAATCATAGAGGAAAACTTCCCCAACCTAAAGAAGGATATGCCTATTAAAGTATAAGAAGCTTACAGAGCAACAAACAGACTGGACCATAAAAAGAAGTCCCCTCAACACATAATAATCAAAACACAAAACCTTCAGAATAAAGAGAAAAATATTAAGAAGAAAAAGGAAATAGGCCAAGTAACATAAAGGCAGAGCTATCAGCATCAATCCCGACTTCTCAATGGAAACTTTGAAAGCCAGAAGGTCCTGGATAGATATCCTACAAATACTAAGGGAGCATGGATGCCAACCCACAATACTGTACCCAGCAAAACTTTCAATCCCTATAGATGGAGAAAACAAGATATTCCATGACAAAACCAGACTTAACAATACATATCCACAAATCCAGCACGACAGAAAGTTCTAGAAGAAAAACTCCAACCTAACAAAGACAACTACACTCACAAAAATAAAGGCAATAGATAATATAATTCTACCAAACAAGAAAAGAAAAAGGAGGGTGAAATCCACACACGACCAACAATAAATCGAAAACAAGAACAAACAATCAATGGACATTAATATCCCTCAGTGTCAATGGTCTTAACCTGCCCATAAAAAGATACAGTCAACCAGAATGGATATGAAGACAGAATCCACCCTTCTGCAGTATACAAGAAAAACACCTCAACTTCAAAGACAGGTGTTACCTCAGAGTAAAGGATTGGGAAAAGATTTTCCCATCAATTGGGCCCAGAAAACAAGCTGGTGAAACAATCCTAATATTTAACAAATTAGACTTCAAACTAAAATCAATCAAAAGAGATGAAGAAGGCCATTTCATACTCATCACAGGAAAAGTCCTTCAAGATGAAGTCTCAATCCTGAACATCTATTCCCCAAATACAAAGGAACCCACATTTGTAAAAGAAACATTGCTAAAGCTCAAACCACACATAAAACCACACACACTTACAGTAGTAGGCTTCAACACACCGCTTTCACCACTAGACAGGAAAACGAGACAGAAACATAACAAAGAAACAAAGGATCTAATAGAAGTATATGACCCAACTGGGTTTAACAGATATCTATAGAACATTCCATCCAAACACAGAAGAATACACCTTCTTCTCAGCGCCACATGGCACTTTCTCTAAAATTGACCACATAGGTGGCAACAAAGCAAACCTCCACAGATACAAAAGAATTGAAATAACCGCCTGTATCTTATCAGATCACCATGCATTAAAGCTAGAATTCAACAGCAATACGAATTGCAGAAAACCTACAAATTCATGGAAATTGAATAACACCCAATTGCACCATTCCTTGGTTGAAGACTCCCTAAAAAAAGAAATTAAAGACTTCTAGAATTTAATGAGAATGTAGACACAACATACCCAAACTTATGGGACACTTTGAAAGCAATGCTAAGAGGAAAGTTCATAACACTTAGTGCTCATATAAAGAACTGGAGAATGAAGAAATATGAGAGAATTGACAGAACAATTGAAAGATTTAGAGCAAAAAGAAGCAAACAAACTCACCACGGAGGAGTAGATGCCAGGAAATAATCAAACGGAGGGCTGAAATTAATAAAGTAGGAAAACATTACAAATAATGAAATAAAGAGGGGATTCTTTGAGAAGATCAACAAGATAGACAAACCTCTATCCAAACTAACCAAAAGGCAGAGAGACAGTATGCTAATTATCAAAACCTGAAATGGAATGGGGGATATAACAACAGACACTGAAGAAATCCAGAGAATCATCAGGTCATACTGTGAAAACCTGTACTCCATAAAATTTGAAAATCTAAAGGAAATGGACAGTTTCCTGGATAGATATCACATACCATAATTAAACCAAGACTAGATTAGCAGTTTAAATCGTCTTGTAACCCCGAATGAAATAGAAGCAGTTATCAAAAACCTTCCAACCAAAAAAGCCCAGGGCCAGATGACTTCACTGCATAATTCTGCCAGAAATTCAAGCAAGAGCTAATACCAGTACTGCACAAGTTGTTGCACACTATACAAGCAGAAGGGATATTGCCAAACTCTTTTTACGTAGCTGCAATCACTTTGATACCCAAGCCACAGAAAGATACAACTAAAAAAGAGAACTACAGACCAATATCCATCATGAACATAGATGCAAAAATACTCAACAAAATATTGGCCAATCGAATACTAAAACACATAGAAAAATCATCCACTATGATCAAGTAGGCTTCATCCCAGGGATACAAGGATGGTTCAACATATGAAAATCTATCAATGTAATCCACCATATTAACAAACTGAAAAAGAAAAACCACATGATCATCTCACTAGATGCTGAAAAAGCCTTTGAAAAAATCCAACACTCCTTCATGATAAAGATCTTTGAGAGAACAGAAATAACAGGAACATATCTAAACATGATAAAAACAATATACACCAAACCAACAGCCAACATCAAAATAAATGGAGAGAAAATCCAACACCCCTTCATGATAAATGTCTTGGAAAGATCAGGGATAACAGAAACAAAATAAAACAATATGCAGTAAACCAACAACCAACATCAAACTAAATGGAGAGACTCAATGCGATTCCTCTAAAATCAGGAACAAGACAAGGCTGTCCACTCTCTCCATATCTCTTCAATACTGTACTTGAAGTTCTAGCTAGAGCAATAAGACAACAAAAAAAGATCAAAGGGATACAAATTGGAAAAAAAGAAGTCAACCTTTCACTGTTTGCAGAGGGTGTGATAGTCTCCACAAGTGACCCAAAAATCTCTACCAGGGAATGCCTACTGCTGATAAACACCTTCAGCAAAGTAGCAGGATACAAAATTAACTCAAAAAAATCCATAGCCCTACTCTATACAGATGATAAATGCAATGAGAAATAAATCAGAGAAACATCACCCTTCACAATATCCACAAGCAACATAAAATATCTTGGGGTAACACTAACCAAAAAAGTGAAAGACCTATACAGTAAGAACTTTGAGTCCTTAAAGAAAAAAATTAAAGAAGATTCCAGAAAATGCAAAGATCTCCCATGCTTTGCTGTAGGTAGAATCAACATGGTAAAAATGGCAGTCTTGCCAAAAGGAATCTAGAGAGTCAATGCGTCCTCATCAAAATCCCAACACAGTTCTTCACAGACCTTGAAGGAACAATACTCAACTTTATATAGAAAAACAAAAGACCCAGGATAGCCAAAACAACTCTGTACAATAAAGGATCTTCTGGTGGCATCACCATCCCTGACTCTAAGCTCTGTTATAGAGCCATAGTTCTGAAAACAGCTTGGTATTGGCACAAAAATAGACAGACAGACCAATGGAATCAAATTGAAAACCGTGATATTAACCTACAAACCTATGAGCACCTTATTTTTGACAAACATGCTAAATCTATACAATGGAAGAAAGTTAGCATCTTCAACAAATGATGCTGGCAGAACTGGATTTGCACATGCCGAAGATTGCAGATAGATCCATATCTGTCACCATGCACAAAACTTAAGTGCAAATGGATCAAAGACCTCACCCTATATTCAGACACACTGAATCTTCTAAAAGAGAAAGTGGGAGATAGGCTTGGACGAATAGGCACAGGAGACAGCTTCATGAACATTACACCAATAGCACAGACATTGAGATCTTCAGTTAATAAATGGGACCTCCGGAAACTGAGTACCTTCTGTAAGGCAAAGGACATAGTCGTTAAGACAAAACAACAGTGCACAGAATGGGAAAAGATCTTCACCACCCCACATCAGACAGAGGGCTGATTTCCAAAATATACAACTCACCTAACACCAAACAATGAAATTAAAAGTGGGGTGGAGAATTAAATAGAGAATTCTCAACAGAGGAGTCTGAAATGGCTGAAAGACACTTAAGAAAGTGCTCAGAATCCTTGGCCATCAGAGAAATGCAACTCAAAACAACTCTGAGATCACACCTCACACCTGTCAGAATGGCTAAATCAAAAATACCAATGACAACCTATGATGGAGATTATGTGGAGAAAAAGGAACAATCCTCCATTGCTGTTGGGAGTGTGAACTTGTAAGACCACTCTGGAAATCAGTATGGCGGTTGCTCAGAAAAATGGGAATTAGTCTACCTCAAGATCCAGCCATTCCTCTCTGGTTTTATACCCAAATAGCGCAGGTTCATACAACAAGGACATATATTCAACCATGTTCATAGCAGCATTGTTTGTAATAGCCAGAACCTGGAAGCAACCTAGATGCCCCTCAACTGAAGAATGGATAGAGAAAATGTGGTACATTTATACAATGGAGTACTACTCAGCAGAGAAAAGCAATGGAATCTTAAAATTTGCAGGCAAATGGATGGAACTAGAAGAAACCATTCTGAGCGAGGTAACCCAATCACAAAAAGACAAACATGATATGTACTCACTCATATGTGGTCCTGCTTTATGATACATAGTAGTGACCATGCTTTATCAGAGGTGTTTTTAATGATGTTGCTCAGAATGGTTTCCTCCCAGATGATGATTGAGAAGCTAATTTAAAAAAAATGGTGCCAAGTACCACAAGAGTAACAGAACTGTGCTGTTTTCTGGGATTTTGTTTTTTACTTTGTTGTTGTTTGTTTGTTTGTTTTTTTGTTTTTTGTTTTTGTTTTAAATGGAGAGTGCTGGATGTCTCTACAATTTTGTACAAATGACTGCAGAACCTGGAAAAGCTGTTGCTCTATTGATGCATAACATATTGCCATTATTGGTATATATATATATATATATATATATATATATATATATATATATATATATATGTTAATTGAAACTCAAAAACAAAAAGAATTGGAGAGAACCTTAGGTGATAGAAATTTGGTAAATAGCTAGTATCCATAAAAAAACAAAAAGCCATGAAATAAACAAAAGAATAAATGCACAAAGAAATTCAAAAGGCAATTTTCAAATGATGAAAATACAAAAAATATATAGAAACGTCTCAACATCTTTATCCATCAGGAAAAGTAAATCAAATATTAGAGAGTCATCTGGCCGCATCATGAAGCTCTCACCAAGAGTCAAACAGCATCCATGTGCACTGTCACTGATGTAATGTAAAGTCATCCAGAGCCTCATAGTCTTGAGCTGGTGGTGCAGTTTCAGGAGATTGTATAATCTTTGAAACCATGGTGTGGTTGCAGAAGTATATCATTGTGAATGTTCTGTAAAGTTATGCTTGATTTGAGTCTAAATTTAAACCAGCATTGAGCAAGTCATATTACTGTCTCTGAATCAGACTCCTGCACACCACATCTGCCTCCCAAGACCAGGAGGAACCTTGGAGATCAGCTGGTCTTCAGCCTTTCACTCAGACTTTCTGAAGAAGCTGGATTCTGATGGAAGTACAGGAGGGCAGAACTCTCAGCAGTTGTCTTTTTATTAGTTCTAGATACAGTCAGGTTGGAAATCAAGATTATCTATCAGAGGATAAAAAGTTATTGTAAAGAAATACCCATGCTAGGTCATAGTGCACCATGCAGTAACTCTAGTTACTAATCGCACATTATGGTGTTTATGTTAAAGTAGTAAATATGAGCTTTTAAATGTTTTCACACAAAGCAATGACAGATAGTTGAGGCAGTGGGTTTCATAATTAAGCTGGTTTAAATTTCCATAATATATATATTTAGTAAAACATCACATTATGCAGGGTGTTGGTGACACATGCCTTTAATTCCAGCACTGGGAAGGCAGAGGCAGTAGGATCTCTGTAAGTTCGAGGCCAGCCTGGTCTACAGAGTGAATGCCAGGATAAGCTCTACAGCTACACAGAGAAACACTGTCTCAAAAAAACACACCCTATTACATCCCATCAATATTTAGAATGTTTTTTTTTCATTTCAATGAAAATAAAACTTAGATGGATGAAACTAAGGTTATAAATCCTGGTGTGAGAATTGGAAGTTCTAACTTGTAGCTTCATTTTGACAGCAGTTCTCTTTCTACTCAGGGCAGACATTGCTGCTATTGATAATGGCTCCCAGTAAACATCGCCCTGAAAATTGTCTTTTCAAACCAAAGTTAAAGAAAGGCATAGAACAGTCAAACAATGGGGAGAGTTTAATAAGGTGTGGTACCAATACATTGTCAACTTCACTTGATTTAGCGTCACCTAGGAAATTACAGAGGCATGCCTATGGTTATATATGTGAGAGACTTTCCTGGAAGGGTTAGCATACGGAAAAGGTCAACTCTGAGGGTGGAAGTTATGTGACCTCCATGTGCCATGGGAGCTTGGACTGAACAAACAGTAGTGAAGCCTGACAGCCTCCAGATAACTTCCCCTCTTTGTGCATTTTGGCTACATGGCCAAACTGCCCTATTCCACCATGCTTCCCAGCCATGTGGACTGAACCCTCTGCAATCATGAGCATAATAAATTCATCATCACAGTCATTCCAGCATTGTATCACAAAAGTAACAAATGTACAATGTTATCCATATAAATATATAGAAGTTAATGAACAGGGTATCATGTTTTATAGTCTTGTTTCATAATTTCTTTATACATATTACTAGAGTATTTCCTCCAAGGAAATATTTTGTTTCTGGTTTTTCATTTTTTGTTGTTTGTTGCTATCTTATTAGACATGCTCTCACTCTGTAGGCCAGTTTAGTCTACAACTCATATAGCCCAGCATGGCCTTAAATTCACATCCTCCCAGGGTTGAGATTACAGGTCACAACCACTACACTAGACTTTCAAATTATTTTTGAAAACAACAATACTCTATGCACATTTTTATGGAACTTCCTTTAGGTCACCAAGTAATGGTAAAACTTCTGAACGATATGAGCACTGTAATAATCAGGTAAGCCAGATAACCTATTTCCCTCATAGTAGAAAATTTCAGGTTTAGTTTCATTACTAGGATGGATTTCTTACTGAGTGATACAGGTTTAACCAGATGATTTTGAAGATTGTGGCACTCATCTGTATACTGACGGTTTCTCCCAAAGGACTCTGGCCACTGCTGCAAGGAGCTGGCAGAGAGGGCAACATCTGTTCCCTTGACTTCGTCTAAAGCAGGTAGAAGACTGGCACATGGACAGTTCTGGCCTGAGACCCACGTCCAGCCCATCTTGCACTCTAGATATTGGCATATTGAACAGGGTATGCCACTTTACTTCCTGCTATTTCTCCAAACTCCAGTCCTCCTCAAACAAGGTAATGAAGCAGGATGAAAATAAAACTTTATTTGAAACAGTTACTGACATTGTATATGTATTCTCCACACACAAGAATGTTCATAACTAATAATTTAAACAAGATCCAGCCATTCTTCTCTTGGGTATATACCCACATACTGCATGTCCATACAACAAGGACATATGTTCAACCATGTTCATAGCAGCATTGTTTGTAATAGCCAGAACCTGGAAGCAACCTAGATGCCCCTCAACTGAAGAATGGAAAGAGAAAATGTGGTACATTTATACAATGGAGTACTACTCAGCAGGAAAAAGCAATGGAATCTTGAAATTCGCAGGCAAATGGATGGAACTAGAAGAAACCATCCTGAGTGAGGTAACCCAATCACAAAAAGACAAACATGGTATGTACTCACTCATATATGATTTTTAGACATAGAGCAAAGGTTTACCAGCCTATAATCCTCTTCCCCAAAGAAACTAGAAATCATGAATGACTCTAAGGGATAAATGGACCCCAGGAATGGGAAGTGGCATGAATTCCCGAGCTAATTGAGAGAATGAGGGTAGGGGAGTGGGTGCTGCCACTATAAGAGCACAAGAAGAAGAATAGAGGAGAAGAAATGGAGGAGCAGATATATTGAGTTGGGGGAAGAATAGAGGAGAGAGATCAGGATGAGAGATATCATATCAGAGGGAGCCACTATAGGTCCGAGAAGAGATCTGGAACTAGGGAGATCTCCAGAGACCTACAAGGATGACATGATCTGACAGTCCGGGCAGTGGAGGAGAGGATGGCCTAGAAGCCTTTCCCCTAGAATGAGATTGATGACTACTCTCTATGCTATCCTAGAGTCCTCATCCTGTGGCTGATGGAAGCAGACAGACATCCACAGAAATACACTGAGATGAAATCTGGGACCTAGTTGAAGAGAGGGAGGAATGAAGAGCGAAGGTGTCTGTACCAGGTTGGAGAAACCCACAGAAACAGTTGGCCTGAAAAAGGGAAAGCATATCGACCCCAGACGCTCTTTGGGAGGCCAGTACGGGACTGATCCAGCCTCCTGATCATGGATGCCAATGGGGAGGCCCCTGCACTCCTGGGAGCCTCCGGAGGTGGACTGGCGTTTTGCCCTGGTGTGTTGTGGGGACGTTGAGAGCCCATCCCACTTGAAGGGATGCGATCTGTCTCTGGACACATGGGGAGGGGCCTAGGCCCAGCATAGGAAGAATTGGTGGACTTGGTGGAGCCCTGGTTGGGGGCCCTACCCTGCCTGGGGAGTGGTGGGTGGATGGGGTGGGGAGTAGTTTGGAGGTGGTGGAGAAGGAATAGGGGTAAGGGGAGGGAGGGGGAGAGGGGAATTACATGTGAAACAAGCCTGTTCCCTAACTTGAATTAATAATAATAATAATAATAATAATAATAATAATAATAATAATAATAATAGGAAAAAATGTTTGGTCATTACCCTTGTGCATCTATTGTGTGGAACAGTTGAGGAGTACTGGTATTATCTCTTTGAATTTCTGGTAAAATTCTTCAGTAAAACCATCTGGCCCTGGGCTTTTTTAGTTGGGAGACTTTTGATGACTGCTTCTATTTCATTTGGAGCTATAGGTCTATTTAAATTGCTTATCTGTTCTTGATTTAACTTTGGTAAGTAATATCTATTCAGGAAATTGTCCATTTCCTTTAGATTTTTGAATTTTGTGGAGTACACATTTTCAAAGTGAGTACACATTTTCAAAGTGTGACCTGATGATTCTCTGGATTTCCTCAGTGTCTGTTGTTATGTCCCCCTTTTCATTTCTGATTTTGTTAATTGGCATGCACTCTCTCTGCCTTTTGGATAGTTTGGATAAAGGTTTGTCTATCTTATTGATTTTCATGAAGAAATAACTCTTTTGTTTCATTGATTCTTCATATTATTTTCTTTTTTTCTACTTTATTAATTTCAGCCTTCAATTTGATTACTGCCTGGTGTCCACTCCTGTGGGGAGTTTGCTTCTTTTTGTTCTAGAGCTTTCAGTTGGCCTGTTAATTCTCTAGTGTGACTATTCTCCAGTTTCTTCCTGTGGGGACCTAGTGCTATGAACTTTCTTCTTAGCACTGTTTTCAAGGTGTCCCATAAGTTTGAGTCTGATTTGTATTTGTTGTCATTGAATTTTAGAGGCTGAGCTGTGTTCCAGAAATTAACAATCAAGTAAATGCCAAATAAACAGGGCTGCAAGCCAATCTGGTGGAGTCAATCCCACAACTCTGTGTGTGTTTAGTAGACATTCAAGATTAGTCATCACAGTAAGACATAAAGAAGAAAACATAATCCTCAGCTGATTGCAATGAAAATTGACCACCCAGGAATAAAATGTGAAAAGTTAAATTGCTTTGCAGGAAGAATAATTTTAAAGGACTTATGTCCGAAAATGAAACTATATTTTTAAAAATATAAGCCTATAAGACTATAAGCCTAAGCCACAAAGGAAACTTTGGTACATTTGACTATTGAAGACCCTTCTGGAGGCTTCAGGTGGACCCAGGGAGTGATTGTCATCTGCCTGCAACTTTGACTGTCCTTCCAGTGTTCTGCTGGAGGAGTTCCCATCAGAAGCTGCACCCCTTACTACAGAGGTTAGGTCTCATATATAAGCCCGAGTCATCAGCTTCATGCAAGAGTTTATGTTGTAAAGAAATGGAGGAGTCCATTTTGCTTAATGATTTGGGGAAGGGTGTATGCCATTTTCAGAGCCATAGATGTTGCAATCTTCTAAAGCAACACCAGGCACATTGTCTAAAGTCAGTATTCTTGATGAAACACACTGCAGTGCCCATATTTATCATGGTAGTGTCCAGTGATGAGGTCTGCAGTATCATTTAGCTATGGAGTATGATTCATTTCCAGGTGATGCTGCCTTCAAATCCTGCCTCTTTGAACTTCAGAGAAACTTCAGTCCTAATAAACTATTTTTCTTAGGAAGCAATTGCAGTTTTTTAGCTGTTTTTTTTTTATACAGTGGAGACCCAAAATAACTCTTCCCTGGGTCCTCCTGTTTTAAGAAAGAGTGTTTTCCTTTCTCAGCTTGCAAGAAGTTAGCAAGAAGAGGTCTGTAGAGGTTTAAGTCCAAATTCACATGGCCCATACACCTACTATTTCTGGAATGTCTACTGTTTGCTCTCTTAGGCCTTCTCCCCCTTTTCTTTAGAGAACCCATTTACCTGCTCTTAGACCCTTTCCCCCACAGTTACTACCAGACATGGAGCCTGAGTAGGAGTATTGAGGGTACATAGGCTGTTCTGTTTCCTCCAAATGGAAAGCAGAGACTGTGACTTGAATCACAGTCTTGGGATGGGGCACTAGTGTGTAATCTGTCATCAATGCATTTCAAGAAGCCTTCAGAGGTGATGGCTTGTGGGACAGGCAAGGCCCTGTGATTTTGTTGTGAGTCTTGTACTTGATCAGCAGAGTGTGTGCTGAAAGCTCCTAGCAGCAGCTGGAGGAACATGGTCCCATTCATCAATTTCAATTTTTGCCTGCAAGGCTTATAGCACGTCACTACTCCTATCTGTTTTTTTCCTTATACTCTGAGAAATGCCACCTCCCTGTATTGTATATGGTTTGTGTGGGGGAGATAGAGGATATGTGTGTATGTGTGTGTTCCTGGGAGTCTTGGGTCTGTGGCAGGGCCTGAAGGTTTGCCAATGTCACAGTTTCTAGAGGAGGCCAGTGCTGAAGCAGACTATCATCATCTGAAAGTAGTGAGAGTATGACTTCTTCCTTTCCAATTTGTACTCCTTTGGTGTCCTTTTGTTGTCTTACGGCTCTAGCTAGAACTACAAGGTCAATACTAAAGCGGAATGGAGAAAGTGGACAGCCTTGTCTTGTCCCTGATTTTAGAGAAATTGCATTGAGTTTCAGTCCATTTAATTTGATGTTGCTTTGGCTTGCTATTATGTTGAGGTATGTTCCTGTTATCCCTGATTTCTCCAGGACCTTTATCATGAAGGGGTGTTGGATTTTATCAAAGGATTTTTGAACAACTAGTGAGATGATCATGTTTTTTTTCTCTCAGTCTATTTATGTGGTGGATTGCATTGATGGATTTTCATATGTTGAATCATCCTTGCATCCCTGGAATGAATCCTACTTGATCATGGTGGGTGATTTCTCTGATGTGTTCTTGGATTAGATTGGCCAGTTTTATTGAGAATTTTTGCATCTATGTTCATGAGGGATATTGGTCTCTAGTTCTCTTTCTTAGTTGTGTCTTTGATTGGCTTGGGTATCAAGGTGATTGTAGCCTTGTAAAAAGAGTCTGGCAGGATCCCATCTGCTTCTATTGTGTGGAACAATTTGAGGAATATTGGTATTAGCTCTTCATTGAATTTCTCGTAGAATTTTGCTCTGAAGCCAACTGGCCCTGGGCTTTTTTTTTTTTTTTTTGGTTGGGAGACTTTTGATAACTGCTTCTATTTCCTTGGAGGTTTTAGGTCTCTTTAACTTGCTTATCTTTTATCTTTTCTTGATTCAATTTTGTCCAGAAAATTGTCAATTTCCTTTAAATTTTCAAATTTTGTGGAATACAGGTTTTCAAAGTATGACCTAAAGATTCTCTGGATTTCTCAGTGTCTGGTGTTGTGTCCCCATTTTCATATCTGATTTTGTTAATTTGCACGTTCTCTCTCTGCCTTTTGGTTAGTTTGGATAAAGGTTTGTCTATCTTGTTGATTTTCTCAAAGAACCAACTCTTTGTTACATTGATTCTTTCAATTGTTTTCCTTGTTTCAACTTTATTGATTTCTAACCTAAATTTGATTATTTCCTGGTGTCTACTTCTTCTCCAGGGTGAATTTGCTTCCATTTATTCCAGAGCTTTAAGCTGTGATGTCAACACTCTGGTGTGACTATTCTCTAGTTTCTTCATGTAAGCACTTAGAGCTATGAACTTTCCTCGTAGTACTGCTTTCAAAGTGTCCCACAAGTATAGGTATGGTGTGTCTTCATTTTCATTGAATTCTAGAAAGTCTTTCATTTCTTTCTTTATTTCTTCCTTGACTCAGTAATGTTGCAATTGCGTGTTGTTCAATTTCCATAAGTTTGTAGGTTTTCTGCAATTTGTGTTGTTTTTGATTTCTAAATTTAAGGCATGATGGTATGATAAAACACAGGCCATTATTCCAATTTTTCATACCTGTTGAGCTTTGCTATGTTGCCTAAAATATGGTCGATTTTTTAGAAGGTTCCATGTGATGCTGAAAAGAAGGTATATTCTTTTGTGTTTGGATGGAAAGATCTATAGATGTCTGTTAATCCCAATTGAATCGTAACTTCTATTAGTTCCTTTATCTCTTGGTTAAGTTTCTGTCTGGTGGTCCTGTCCAGTGGTGAGAGTGGGGTGTTGAAGTCTCCCACTATAAGTGTGTGAGGTGTTGTTTGTGATTTGAGTTTTAATAATGTTTCTTTTATGAATGTTGGTGCCTTTGTATTTGGGGCATAGATGTTTAGAAGTGAGACATCTTCTTGATGGATTTTTTCTGTGATGAGTATGAAATGCCCTTCTTCATCTCTTTTGATTGATTTTAGTTTTAAGTCTAATTTGTTAGATACTAGGAAAGCTACGCCACCTCGTTTCTTGAGTCCATTTGGTTGGAAGATCTTCTTTTTTAAATTTTTTTGTTAGTTCAAGTTAGGGAACAAGCTTGTTTCACATGTAAGTCCCTTCTCCTTCTCCCTCCATCCATTCTGCCCTACCCACATCCTACCCCCCACCCCATCCACCCACCACTTCCCAGGCAGGATAGGGCCCTCAACGGGGGCTCTGCAAAGTCCACCAAATCGTCCTATGCTGGGCCTGGGCCTTCCCCATGTGTCCAGCGCCACAGTGTATCCCTTCACGAGGATGGGCTCTCGAAGTCCCTTCTTAAACCAGGGAAAAATACTAATCCACTAGCAGAGGCTCCCTGGAGTGCAGAGGCCTCTTTATTGACATCCATGTTCAGGGGTCTGGATCAGTCTAGTACTGGCCTCCCAGACAACATCTGGGGATGATGTGCTCTCCCTTGTTCAGGCCAACTGTTTCTGTGGGTTTCTCCAATCTGGTACAAACCACTTCGATATTCATTCCTACCTCTCTTCAACTAAATTCCAGATTTCAGCTCAGTGTATATCTGTGGATGTCTGTCTGTGCTTCCATCAGCCACTAGATGAGAGCTCTAGGATAGCAGAAAGAGTAGTCATCAATCTCATTTTAAGGGAAGGGCTTTTAGGTTATCCTCTCCACCACTGCCTGGATTGTCAGATCCTGTCATCGTTGTAAGTCTCTGGAGATCTCCCTAGTTCCAGATCTCTTCTAGGACCTATAGTGGCTCCCTCTAATATGGTATTGCTCATCCTGCTCTCTCTCCTCTATTCTTCCCCCAACTCAATATTTCTGCTCCTCCATTTCCTCTCCTCTACTCCTCTTCTCCTGCTCTTATTGTGGCGGCTCCCTCTCCCCTACCTTCATGATCCCAATTAGCTCAGGAGTTCATGCCACTTCCCATTCCTGGGGTCCATTCATTTATCCCTTAGTGTCTTTCATGTTTCCTAGTTTCTTTGGTGAACAGGATTGTAGGCTGCTAATTCTTTGCTCTATGCCTAAAATTCATATATGAGTGAGTACACACCATGTTTGTCTTTTTGTGACTGGTTTACCTTACTCAGGATGATTTCTTCTAGTTCCATTCATTTGCCTGCAAATTTCAAGATTCCATTGCTTTTTTCTGCTGAGTAGTACTCCATTGTGTAAATGTACCACATTTTCTCTATCCATTAGTCAGTTGAGGGACATCTAGGTTGCTTCCAGGTTCTGGCTATTACAAACAATGCTGCTATGAACATGGTTGTACCTATGTCCTTGTTGTATGAACATGCACTATTTGGGTATATACCCAAGAGAGGAATGGCTGGATCTTGAGGTAGACTGATTACCGTTTTTCTGAGCAACCGCCATACTGATTTCCAGAGTGGTCTTAAAAGTTCACACTCCCTCCAACAATGGAGGAGTGTTCCTTTTTCTCCACATCCTCTCCAGCATAGATTGTCATTGGTATTTTTAATTTTAGCCATTCTGACAGGTGTGAGGTGGTATCTCAGAGTTGTTTTGAGTTGCATTTCTCTGATGGCCAAGGATTTTGAACACTTTCTTAAATGTCTTTCAGCCATTTCAGATTCCTCTGTTGAGAATTCTCTATTTGTTCTGTGCCCCACTTTTTAATTTCATTGTTTGGTGTTTTGGTGGCTAGCTTCTTGAGCTCCTTATATATTTTGGAAATCAGCCCTCTGTCAGATGTGGGATCGGTGAAGATCTTTTCCCATTCTGTGGGTGGTCATTTTGTCTTACTGACTGTGTCCTTTGCTTTGCAGAAGCGTCTCGGTTTCAGGAGGTCCCATTTATTAATTACAGACCTCAATGTCTGCTACTGGCGTAATGTTCAGGAAGTTGAAGATGCTATCTTTTTTCCATTGTATAGATTCAGATCCTTTGTCAAAAATAAGGTATTCGTAGGTGCGTGGGTTAATATCAGGGTTGTCAGTTCGATTCCATTGGTCTATCTGTCTATTTTTGTTCCAATACCAAGCTGTTTTCAGAACTATGGCTCTATAGTAGAGCTTGAAGTCAGGGATGGTGATGCCTACAGAAGATCCTTTATTGTAAAGAGTTGTTTTGGCTATCCTGGGTTTTTTATTTGTCCATATAAAGTTTAGTATTTTTCTGTCAATGATTGTGAAAAACTGTGTTGGGATTTTGACGGGGATTGCATTGAATCTGTAGATTGCTTTTGGCAGGATAGCCATTTTTCCTATGTGAATTCTACCTATCCAAGAGCATGGGAGATGTTTCCATTTTCTGGTATCTTCTTTAATTTCTTTCTTTAATGTCTCAAAGTTCTTATTGTACAGGTTTTTCACTTTTTTGGTTAGTGTTACCCCAAGATATTTTATGTTGTTTGTGGATATCGCGAAAGGTGATGTTTCCCTGATTTGTTTCTCATTGGATTTATCATCTGTATATAGTAGGGCTACTGATTTTTTATTAGTTAATTTTGTATCCTGCTACCAGGATGAAGGTGTTTATCAGCTGTAGAAGTTCCCTGGTAGAGTTTTTCGGGTCAATGATGTAGACTATCATGTCATCTTCAAATAGTGAAAGTTTGACTTCTTCCTTTTAAATTTGTATCCCTTTGATCCCAATTTCTTGTCTTATTGCTCTAACTAGAACTTGAAGTACAATATTGAAGAGATATGGAGAGAGTGGACAGCCTTGTCTTGTTCCTGATTTTAGAGGAAACGCTCTGGGTATCTCTCCATTTAGTTTGATGTTGGCTGTTGGTTTGGTGTATATTGTGTTTATCATGTTTAGATATGTTCCTGTTATTCCTGTTCTCTCCAAGATCTTTATCATGAAGGGATGTTGGATTTTGTCAAAGGCTTTTTCAGCATCTAGTGAGATGATCATGTGGTTTTTCTTTTTCAGTTTGTTTATATGGTGGATTACATTGATGGATTTTCATATGTTGAACCATCCTTGCATCCCTGGGATGAAGCCTTCTTGATCATGGTGGATGATTTTTCTAATATGTTCTTGGATTCAATTCACCAATATTTTATTGAGTATTTTAGCATCGGTTTTCATGAGGGATATCGGTCTGTAGTTCTCTTTCTTAGTCCTATCTTTGTGTGGATTCGGTATCAAAGTGATTGTAGCCTTGTAGAAAGACTTTGGCAATATCCCATCTGCTTCTATTTTTCAGAATAGTTTAAGGTGTACTGGAATTAGCTCTTGTTTGAATTTCTGGTAGAATTCTGCAATGAAGCCATCTGGCCCAGGGCCTTTCTTGGTTGGGAGGCTTTTGATGATTGCTTCTATTTCATTAGGGGTTATAGGTCTATTTAAACTGTTTATCTGATCTTGGTTTAATTTTGGTAAGTGATATCTATCCAGAAAACTGTCGATTTCCATTAGATTTTCGAATTTTGTAGAGTACAGGTTTTCAAAGTATGACCTTTAGATTCTCTGGATTTCCTCAGTGTCCGTTGTTATACCCCCCTTTCGTTTCTGATTTTGTTAATTAGCATGCTCTCTCTGCCTTTTGGTTAGTTTGGATAGAAGTTTGTCTATCTTGTTGATCTTCTCAAAGAACCAACTCTTTGTTTCATTGATTCTTCATACAGTTTTCCTAGTTTCTACTTTATTGATTTCAGCCTTGAGTTTGATTATGACCTTGCATCTATTCCTCCTTGGTTAGTTTGCTTCTTTTTGCTCTAAATCTTTCAGCTGTTCTGTCAATTCTCTAATGTGACTTTTCTCCAGTTTCTTCATGTGGGCACTTAATACTATGAACTTTCGTCTTAGCACTGCTTTCCCAGCATCCCATAAGTTTGGGTATGTTTTGTCTACATTCTCATTAAATTCTAGGAATTCTTTAATTTCTTTTTTTACTTCTGCCTCAACCCAGGAATGGTGCAATTGGGTGTTATTCATTTTCCACGAATATGTAGGTTTTCTGCAATTTGTATTGCTGTTGAATTCTAGCATTAAAGCATGGTCATCTGATAAGATACAGAGAGTTATTTCAATTCTGTTGTAACTGTGGAGGTTTGCTTTGTTGCCTACTATGTGGTCAATTTTTGAGAAGGTTCCATGTGGCGATGAGAAGAAGGTATATTTTTTAGTGTTTGGATGGAATGTTCTATAGATATCTGTTAAACCCAGTTGTGTCATAACTTCTGTCAGATCCTTTGTTTCTTTGTTAAGTTTCTATCTGGTGGTCCTGTCTAGTGGTGTAAGGGGGGTGTTGAAATCTCCTACTATAAGTGTGTGGTTTTATGTGTGGTTTGGGCTTTAGTAATGTTTCTTTTACAAATGTGGGTGCTTTCGTATTAGGAGCATAGATGTTCAGGATTGAGACTTCATCTTGATGACTTTTCCTCTCTCGAATTTTCCAGCCATTGATTTAATGACATTATTCGATTGTTGAAGCCTATTCTAGGTATCCTGTACCTTAGTAACTGAGCAATAGGAGAGAGAGACTATTTGAGTTTCTAGTTGGTTACATATGTCCTTTAATTCATCACAGTCCACTGCCTGCTTAGCTCCTAACGCCTCTAAAATATTCTTTAATTCATCACGGTCTTCTGCCTGCTTAATCTGAAAAGCCTCTAAAATGGAGCATCTCTCTGTGTTTATGTTATTATAAATGTGCTGCATTTCAGCTTGAGTAGTAGACAGATTTGCCTGTATCGTACAAAACATAGAACGAAGCCTATCATCCAGTTTCTGTTCTACTATCTCCATAAGCATATTATAAGTCGTTCTTGTCCCTTCTACAACCTCATTATGCAAAGCTTGCATGTCCTGTAGGTGGGTGGGGAAATCAACCTTCCCTTTGTTCCTGAGGAACAACAATATGTGAATTAATACATTCTCAGCAAATAAGACACATAAGCCAATATTCAGTAAGTCAGCTTGTTTCTCCAGCACTGAATGCGCATAAGAATAGGAGTGATTATATAGCGGGAAAGGCGACAGAAATTCGGCTATATTTACTGGTGGCGCCATCTCCAGGTGCAGTAACCACGTCTGACCAGCAGGTGGCGCAGTCGTGTCGATTTTGAGTAGGATCTGAAACTTTCAGAAAATTTCTAGATACTGAGAAACTTTTAGCATGTACCCGGCGGGTATTTGCGTCAGGCAGGTGACCGTGCCCACAGCTAAATTTGAAAAGACTCACGCAGCAGCAGATGCATCCAAGGTCGGGCCCAGTGGATGGCGGGCGGAGCCCGGGAAATGAAGGCCGCAGCTAGAAGCCAAGGTTGGGACAAGCAGCCTGAAGCAGGCTGCACAGCGGTTCACAGCACAGCAGGAGCCGGGAAGCAGGAGCAGGACACGACAGTGAGCGTTTTCTGTGGATAAAAGCTGCAAACCGGCGGCTGTGCCAGCCAGGCGGCTCTGGATTTCAGGCAGAGACACGTGAGGTTTTTCTGCCAGTAGCTACAGGCCACAGAAACTATAAGGGCCCACACAGAACAAGAGTGGCGGCCAAGCAGGCAACTGTGGGCAGGTGCAGGGGAGGGGGAGGGAGAGGCAGTAGGGGTAATTCACTGTGGAGTTACCCAGACAGGGTGCTCCCTGCAGCTCCTGGGCCAGGTGGCTTTTCCTGGCTGAAAGCAGAGGCCATGGATGTGTGGCGGTCACATGCAGAACCCCCTTGGGCTGGCGGGTAACAGGGCTTGAGCGCCAAATGTAGATTATTATGTGCTTTGTGCACTCAAAATGATCTGTAGTCCGTAAGGCTAAGATTTCTTTATTCAGTTAAACACCAGCCCAAATGCAAGCCAGAGTGTGCCAGGGGCAGCAAGGCAGCCAGGCCAGAGAGAAGGGGCTATCCACGTGTGTGCGGTCCCTTAAGAATCATTCCCGCTTCATCTTAGACCTCTCCTGACCACTTCATGGGCATGTCCCAGCACACCTGTCGGGGCCACTAGGAGGCAGGGCTACAGTGTCTCCCTAGAACTCCACTCTAAAGGTCATGTTCTGGAAGGAAGATAAAGTACTAGGAGCACAAACTGTCCTCCACAACTCACCCTTTCTCTGCTAGATTCAGGGCAACATAGGGAGATCCGACAGAGGGGACAATGTACTGAGAAGACACCAGAGAGATCAGAAGGCAATAAACAGTAAATTATCCTCAGAAACACTAAGGATAAAACAGTGTTTCCATGGCAAGATCTTGTTCACTGGGCCAGCACAATACACTGAGCTGTTCTTATCTGACTATAGCTGAGAGCTGTCCACATGGCAACAATGCCAAAAAAGATTTGTTACTGGTGACATTCTTGGATCTAACCACTCCTCCAAACTTGGGTTCCTACCTTATGTCAGACACATGACATGCTGCATTTTCTGCCAGGTCCCTTCTGTGGGACCAGTGACTTCTGCTTCAGCAGGTTTTTTCATTCTTTTATTCAGTCGTTCTTGCACCTGTTTTTTTAAAATCATGTTCTCAATGGAGAACACACACCAGTACATATATGCACACATTGAAGCACACTGTAACTCAGTAACTTGTTTACTTTACCATTCAATGCTAGTATAAGGAGCAATCACCAGGGATATTATTGTGCAGTGAAAGGAAACAAGTCTACTTTTCATTTTCAAAATAGCTGTATTGTTTAATTTTGTTTTTTATTATGAAACACATTAATTCCAAAAAATTATATGTGTAAAATGAAGAGAAAGCTATTATATCATTCCCCCATTCTGAGCTATTGATACTCGCAGCAATTGGAAGACACAAAACAAGTCAGAAGATCAACCTTGGAAAGCACAGAAGATCCAAAGAGTGCTGGAGAGACAGATTAACCAAAAAAGAAAATTTTAGGTTCAGTAAAAGATCTGGGTTCAAGGGGAAGAGTAACAGAGGACAACACCAGATGTAATTATCTGGCTGACAAACATCCCAGAAATGTACACAATTACACACATGCATACACTAAACAGTTGCCACATAAATCATAAATGAACAGAAAAATGAGGACCCCAAGCTGAATAAACAGTTGAGTTAGACTATGCACATCAGGTGTTTTAATTGAGGCCCACAGGACTGCTATCCATCCCCTAGGGACTAAAATTTTCTAGGGGAGCACACAGCTTAGTTGGACTATGATGAGGTGATTCTGTCAGTGTGAACCAAGAGGTGAGCAAAGGGAAGAGAAGACATTGAGATGTAGGAAGAAAGGAGAAGACCACTTGTGTCCCCCCAAATTTGACAAGGACAACCATTGGCTTGGCATTAGCACTGGGCACCAGTCCTTGCAAGCTGCTTCCTACCTTCCATCTCACGTTACCCTGCAAAGCACATGAGCCATAGACTGCTGAACTCATCGATGAAATCTCTGGACTATTCCCTAAGTATCTCCTTGCATCATAGTCCTCCTAACATAATGACATGTAGATGTGTGATGTGTGACTGATGCATCTCCCTCATTTGAATGAAGCTTCTACCAGAGCAGGAGGGTTTGCCTGCCAATCATCCAGGTTCTTGAAGAAGGTAACTCAAGAGAGAGGGTCTTGTGAATGATCACAGAAATGAACAGTTGAATTGTACATAGGTGGCAGTCTTGACAGCTCGGTGGATGGTTACATGAATGTCTCTGTTTAAAGTTGGACAGTTGGACAGCCTGCAGCCACTGCATCAGATTATCTGATACTGTTCAGCACAGGGGTCACAGATCTTCTCATGGACCTCCTTAAAGAGCTTCTTCACCTCCTGACAGGACTCTCAGAGGCGAATCTACTCCTCTAACAGCTTTCTGTCCTCCAGTCTCAGCACTTGTGCTTTTTTTAATGGAGTCAAATCTTGCTGAGGAAACCAGGCTGTTGAGGAAACTGAACAGCCAACCCAAAAATAATGAGCCCATCCAGCCACCATTTGCCATCCTTCTTCCAAGTACCACCATCCCGGAGAAGTGCCAGATCCCCAGAAAGCCCAAGAATGGAGCTCACAGTAGCCATGGCAGCATCACACAGAGGCAGGACAAATCCAGAGAATATCCAAATTCTAGAAAGACTGAAACAATTTCTGAAAACCATGTCACGAAAAGTGACACTGTGCCCCTGAGAACAGGATGCAGCCCTCACTTGGGAAAACATTAGCAGATAGAGGGCAAACACTCACTGAAACAGGACAGAAGTCCCAACCAGAATAAATTCAGTCTATGAGTCCCATGGAAACCAGATCTGTGAAGCCCCTCCCAGTGCCCCAGAGGCCCTTGGCTGCCTGACATCCCCTTCAAGATGCAAACCATTTTTCCATATAAGGGATCTTGAGGATGGCAGGACAGCATTGGGAGGGGAATGGTGTCTTTTAACACTTAGCAAAATGGAGTACAAGAGGCACAAGTCCAAGGTCCACAGGGAGGGTGCTTGCTAAGAGGCAGAGAGGCTACATCCAGAGCCCTCACTTTGGGCTGAACACAAAGAGGACAGAATCAGACCTTTGCAAGCTGCATCAGGCACTTACATGTAGGATTTATTCCCCTCAATCAGCTGCTTGCACTTCTTCAATGCCACACTGGTCAAGATGGACAATTTCTGCAGGTCCAACTTCACCTTATTCTCCTATTTCAGCATCTCAAGAGAATAAAGCCTGTGGAGGAGAAAAGGACCCCATGAACACAGGACTCAAGGGTCACATGAAGTCATGTGTGTTCTGGGCATCCCTAGCACAGTAGATGCCACAGACTGGCACCTATACACTGGGTGCTTACTAAAGTTACTGTCCAGTCCCCAGGGCAGAAGAGGCAGGGGATCCCAAAGGGTTACCTGGAGTTGCATGAGCATTCTCAAAGGGATTGATATTATAGATTAGCTCTCTAGAAAATTCCCAGGAATCTGTGACCCATATCTGGCCCACCAAAAGCTTAGGGTGATATTTTTCCTGTCTGCAGAACAGAGATTCTCAGTTTGGGGTGCCAATTGCTACACAATGGAGAAGAGCACTCAATTTGTATTTCCAGGGAGGAGTCCCAACTTCAGAATGGCTTTATAACCCCCCCAAGGGATTCCAGTGTTCCACTTTGGTGAGCATAATGGCCAAGAAAAGTGCTGTTCAAAGTGGAGCCCCCTGGTCACAGCACTGACATTCTTTAGAAACTGTGATAATGACAATCTTCAAGCCCTGTCACAGACCCCAGAATCCCAGGAGTCCATGAATATACACACATCCTCTACCTCCCCACATAAATCATATACAAGCAGGATGCCCATGAAATGCAGGAAGGTGGCATTTCTCAGAGTATAAGTAAGAAAACCAGAGGAGTAGTGAAAAACTATAAGCCTTGCAGCCACAAAGTGAAACTGACAAATGGGACCATGCTCCTCCAGGTGCTGCCAGGAGCTTTCATCACACACACTGCTGATCAAGAACAAAGACTCACCTCAAAATCACAGGGTCTTCCTGTCCCACAGGCCAACACCTCTCAAGGCCTCTTGAAATGCATTGATGAGAGATCACACACTATTGCCCAATCCCATTCAGGCCACAGGCTCTGCTTTTCATTTGGAGAAAACAGAACAGACTAGGTGCCCCTAATACTCCTACCCGGTCTCCATGTTCTTCCTCTCTGATGCACTCAGGAAATTAGTTTAGGCACCTGGACACCATGGATGTACAGCTGTCTGTTCCTCAGGAAAGCTTGGCATGACACTGTGGTTTAAGCGGGTCAGCAGAGAACTGGAAATAAAGACTACCTGTTGTTCAAATCCTTGTTGATATAATTGTCTATGATTCCACCCAGCTCAATTTGCTCATATGTCATATTCTTTAGCTGAATGGTGAGTTTCTCCAAATCTGTCATATGCTGCTCCTGCTCAGTGAAGGTGGAGAGTTTGGATAGTACCTCCTCAGTAGCCCCCGCTGGAAGACAAAGACAAATGAACTTGTACTCTTGAATGGCATAGAACTAGAATGTAGCTGAGTCCATGCTAAGTCCCACATGGAAGCCCGAGGAAGAGGAAGTGCTAGGAACCCAGTGATGGCTGCAAAGATCAGGGCAACTATGCTCAAACTGGGGTCTGAGATCTATGTCTCTAAGTCAAACACCATGGACAGGCATATGCCTCACTCCCTAATGCAGTCCCATAGCCCTGGTAGTAGTAAGTGGGCTGTCCCTATGACTTTGGATTTCAGTGTCATATCATATCTGATGTGATGCAGGGACAACCCTGCTGTTCCTAGAGCTTAGCAGCACCATGTCAGGATCACATGTGTTCAGGACCAAGGCATCTGAATATCAAAGGCCCTGATTCATGGCCAGGGGAGTTTCTCTTCCTTATTGTAATAAAATTCCCATGGACACTTAATGACTCAACTTATGATGAACAGAAGCAATACCCTACCGAGAGTGACACCAAATTAGTCAATCTGTTACTCCTGCAGAAAATTGCTATTCATAAAGAAATGAAGGAGCTCCCTAAAAGCAGCTTCAGTCTGGACAATTCATGGCTCTCCTAAACTAATCATCTGACTCTGGGTCTTTGCTTTAGAAACCCAGAAAAGAAGGATAAGCCTATTGCTTCCCAAAGCTCCCAGCTGAGCCTCACTACCAGAAGGTCCAGCTCCAGTTCACCTTCTCCAGAAAGCTTGGGAGCTGTTCAGGATTCACTGTGCCTTCCCCAGAACTATTGATTTCTCAATGTTTTACTCTGAGACCTATGCTCAGCCTCTTTTTGCTGGTCTCTCTTATCTCCATGTTCTCCATTCTCTCTCCCAGCAGCAACATGTCTATAGGCTCTGAATAAATAATCCACAGGTATTTGGTGTTGCCACAACACTGGTGACATCACAGAGAACATTGAGGGCTCCCCAGGATACAGAAAAATCTCCTTGTAAGTGACTATTAGGGTCAGAGTGAGCAGTCCCCAACTCTATACTAACTAGCTTTTCTGCCATTCACCTCAAACCATATGGCCCTTACCAGGAGCCTTCCCATAACACAAGGGAAGGCCTCAGGATCTCCTCTGCTTCATTTTAAAATTTTTCACTACCGCATGAGTAGGAACTTTGTCATGGCCTGGTATGTCTCAGCCCAAAACCACAGAAGCCCCAAGGTCTGGCCTGAGTAGGGGAGCATGGATTTGGGAATTCCTAATAACCCAATGGTGATTAAGACCAGACTCAGGCATCTTGTCATCTTTGGAGAGCTCTCAGTTCCATGCTGTGAACTGGAGACTTCCATTTATTCTAGGATTTTCCTCAACTGCTTTCTACCCATCCTCCAGTGATAGCAGGGGCCATTTTTCCAAAACCTCTCCCTAAACTAACTATGCCGATTCTTTTGCCGACTTCTTCCTCACCAACTGTCCTCATTCTTCAGGTAGACCTTGCCCTCTTTGCCCTTGTGCAGGCCTATTCAAATTCTTAGTTCTGGAGAGATACAAAACTAGGGGACATTCTCCATTGAGGCTATGCCATTCAACAGCAAATCAGCTAGCATCTGCAATACAATGCTTACTGGAGCTCCAGAGGTATTGACCCCGAGAAATCCTCTAATGGAATTTTATTTGGCTCCTGACAATTCCCTTCTCTTAAATTAATAAAAGAAACCCATGCTTCTGCAATGGGACAGACAACCATGCCTGGTTTAGGTGGCTCTCTTCAACCTACCAGGGAGGCCCATCATGAAACCATGCATTCTGTCATGTGTGTTCTGTCTCAAAATTCCTGGAGGCAAGAAAATCTTGTACCTGTCTCTGGCTGGAATCATTCTCTGTAAAAATAAGATTAATAAGGAATAGGCCATGGTCCAGCTCCAAATGTTCCTGAATCAGAAAACTTCCACCTGGAGGCAGCACCTGAGCTCTCGAGGTTGCAAACATTCTCCTATTGGAAGGAGAGGTTCAAAAGTTAAAAGAGCCTTTTAAAACCTGCTTAGGAATGTTTCCAGTGCCTCTGGTATAGACAAGACTTACGTTTGCTCTCCCAAACATACTTCTATCCTAAGACTTGTAAATTAAACGTTACATTGCTGTTAGAATGAACTCTGACTTCTAGTTTCTAATAACATTTGCATAACACACATAGCAAATTAGAGCCATTAACAATTTCATCATAAGCATACATTAGGTTGAGTTACAATACAATCAAAGGACAAGGTTTTCACGAATTGTGGGGTGTGAAAAATTTCACAATTCTAAACCTTTATCCTTTTTCCCTTGCCTGGGCCTCAAAGCCCTTTGAAACTTTGTATTTCTTGCTTAAAGTCCAAAGGTCTGAAATCAGGTTTGTAATATCATACATAGTCTTTGAATGTTAACTGAAAAGTCTTTTGTCCATGTCTCGTTTAAGCATTGTGAAGGGGCTTCTGCCACCCACTCTGGTTTATACCAGTATCCAGCTGTCCTAAATGGGTCCTTTTTTCCCAATGAGAAAACTGGCAAAACAGTTTTGTGTGTCTAGATGTGACAAGAAGGCAAGCTGTTGTTCGGTTGTTTGTCAGCTCGTGGAAGAGCACTCACGGTTTCAGAGACATGGATGTAGTCTGTCTGTAGGGAAGCTGGGGCTTTGGAAAGCATCACAAAACTGGAACTGGGTGTCTATCTCCTTTCCTCTTCCAGCTTTAGGTTGGATGTCCTCAAGGTTCAGGAACTCAGGTTCAGTGTTTCACTCCAGCTGGTTCAGATGGTCTCCCAAGGCCTCAGGTCCGATTCCTCTCTGCTCCACGCATCTCACCAATCACTCAGGTAGCCAGCACAATTCATTTTCCACCTTCAAGAAAACACAGGCATGTCCTCGACCCCAGATAGTTACAGGATCTGGTCCCTGCCATCGTCTGGTATATGGTTCTCTCCAGTTGACCTGAGCAAAATTCGATCGAGTTCAGTCGTGCCAGAATCTGTCTGTTGCAGATTGCTCACTGGCATCTATATGTAAAATGTTTAAGATAAACAGTGCATGGTTTAACATATCATGTGGAGACTGGGCCCCGGGTCCCCCCATTTTATCTTAGAAGCTGTGTTTTTAAGGAGCTATAAGCATGTTCTAAAATTCCTTGTCCTGGAGGATCACAAGGAATATCTGTCTTTTGATCATTTCCTCAATGAGTACAAAATACCTGAAATGTCTTATTATAATATCCATATCTATTGTCTGTCTATAATTTCTGGGACTCCCATGTAAGCAAAAACATCTTAAAACAGGGACTTATAACATCAAGAAATCTGAATACACGTCAATTGCCATGTGTACCTATTTTTAACTTGCCAAACTGCAGTCAGTAGCATCCATTTGCCACAGATGTTTGCGGGGTAGGCCTCGAGGATTCAACCCCAAACAGGTAGATACTATGGACACACTCCACATTGTTTGATGATTTGACAAGCAGTCTCTTTGGTTAAGCCAAATTGTTTTCTTAAATTCCTGCTATTCTGATGATGAAAGTTACCAGACTGCCTTGCTCTTTCTACCTGGGACAAGGCAATCAGTTTTGTTAATGTATCTGTGGATCTGTTCCCTTCAGCTAGTAGCCTGGGAAGGTTCGAGTGGGCTCTTGTATGACCCACAAAACATGGGCATTTTCTCAGGTGAATTGCATTTTGAATTTGCTCAAATAATATTTTAACCTATTACTGGATCCTATGCGTGGAACTGTCTCTATAACCTGAAGAGCCTTAAAAACCTAGTGACTATCAGTATGCAAATTAAATGAACCATTTACTAGCATTTGAAAGACCATTGCAATAGCTCGATGAAGCTGGAGCTATCTGCTTCACATATTCCTTTCCACCAATAATATAAGCAAGCAGCTCTCCCATTAGAACCATCCGTAAAAACTAACATAGCTTTTATTTACAGGGCTGCTTTTTTACAATTTGGGGGAAAATAAGGATTATTAGAGTAAATTGTAACAGCCTAATAGCTGGAAACTGATTATCAATTCTCCCTGAAAACTGAGCAAAGACAATCACCCACGATTCACTGTTCTGAAACAATCAGTCAACCTGTTGCTTGGAATAAGGGACATGTACCATACTTGGTTCTCTTCTAAAAATATCCCTTAGAATCCACATGGCATTTCTGCATCATGTAGGCTACTAATTTAAAATAAGATTTTAAATACTTTGGTTGGCGAGGCAAGTAGGTGTAACTACAGTAATAGTCCCTCCTGCCATAGAAAAGAAGTCAGACTATGCTTTGTGGGGAGCACATAAGCTTCCCATGGTTTTGTATAGTCAACATATCTGTTGATGTTGAATTGCCTCCTCTAATTGTAGAAGGACTTGTCTACCTTCTTAGCTAGCTGTCTTGGTGAACTGGGATCACTACCTCCTTATAGAATCTTATTTAAAGGTCTTAAATCATCATTAGATGCCCCCCAAAAGGGATGTAATCATTGAGTCTTTTTAACAACTTCTAAAAAGAACCCTCAAAAATTGTAAACTATCCTTTCTAATTGTTATCTATTAAGCCTTAATTTCTTTACAATACCACCTATGTCCCAAACAATTTTTGAGATTTACTTAAGTTTCTGAGCAGCCTTTTCTAATCTAACCTTTGAAGCTGATAAGCTGATAAGGCCTCATTTGCATCTTAGCTGACACTGCCTAATTTGCATTTAGGCTGACACACTCAGGTTGTGAATCTAACAGGACTTCTGACTCCTGACACTTCTCACAAACCCTTTTTAAAAATATGTATCAACTTTTACTTTCTAGATTTTCCTTTTTAAACCATAAAATTTAGGAGGATCGGTATCCTCTCCACTGCCAAATATTACAGAATCACCAACAGATTCCCTGTGCCCCTAAGTTAATGTTATAGTCTTCTGCTATCCTTTTTATTGACTGTCTCCTAGGGCTCAAATCATTAATTTTTCCTTTTTAGACATTGATTGACTGGATGCTCTTTTTGACTATATTTAAAGCGATTTTGGTAGTTTTTTTAAACTATATCTGAGGCAATGTAAGTATCGCTCTAATCATATCCAAGGCAATTTTGGCAGTTCCTTTCATCTACATTCAAAAATTCACAATCGTATCATGCATCCAGGTGTGGCCACACTGAACACTCTTCATAACTTGCATACATCTCACATTTCTCCTTTTGCCTTGGTTATGATCAGTATGTTGAAAAGACAAAAAAAAAAAACCTAAATTAAAATTTCTCCTAACACGTAGCTATAGCCAATTCTTGAAATATGAGTATCCAAAATTTGAACAGATCTAAACTTAAATATCTTGCTCTTTCTTCTCCATAAGGTCTCAAAACGGTTCCTAATAGGCTGTATTAATAGCATTTTTAATATGTTTGACTGGGCATCAGCCATAGTGACATCTCCAAAGGCTGCACGTTTTCCAAGTTTTGGCCTTGGCCTTCCTTACCCTATGCCATCTGGCCTGATGTAGATAGTCTCTAGCTCTTTTCCTTTCCTGCATCTTGGGCATAAACCTGATTCCCTACTTCCTCTTTTTGTTGGGACTCTGTCTGACCCAATGCCCTTCTAGACTATGTCCAAAGCAACCTCTAGAAGACTCTGTGTATTTCTTCCTCCCTATGCCTTGCTTTCTCTGTAGGAAGAGCATATTTTTAACTGAAGTTCCTGTAAGACAGCTGCCATTGCTAATCCCTGAGTGTAAGCTAGTTCCAATATCTGAAACAATCTTAAAGAACTTGCCTATGTCAGCCCCCTTCCTTGAAGCCTGGCATGCAGTACCAGCATTCTCATAAGCTGGCTGTTTCACAGTCAAAGCTTCAACACCTGTGTGTCTAAATTTTTTGGATAATGTCCACACAGGCCTAGAGACAAATTCTGAACTAACTCCCTTGGTCCCTACCTGCTCTTTAGAACAACTATTCTCCTCCTGAGCAGCAGGCCTTGGCTACCCACTTTCAGTTTCCTAGGGGTGAGTCTTCTACAGCAACATTCCCTAATAGTATCTGAGTAAAAATCTCTGTTGGTCAATACTGGACATAAGCCATCTTTAGTTCCTTCAGCTGTTTGAATGGTATTGGTGCATGCATTCTGCTGATGTTCCCCTGAGCCCCCTTGAGCTTCTCTGTTTCTGATCTGAGGAAACCTGTAAATTTCTTATCTCCTAAAAGAGTGATTTCACTTGCTGAATTTTACCATTGGGTATTTGCCTCTCTGTATTCCCAGTTTAAAATGAAGGAGGTGAAGACTCTCCATCCTGGTACTTAGTAACTCTTCATGCTCATCCCACTTATTTTCCCTGTATATTCTTTACTATCCAGCTGCCCCTTAGTAGGCACAGAGTTTTCTGTTCTCCATTACATTTCTAGTTCCTGAGCCCTGAAAGGCTCAAGCCCAGCACATCTAGGAAGCTCCACATCCCCTTCCCTGAACTCACTGTGTCTTCCCCAGGACCATTTATTTTTCATGTTTTCCAGTGAGACCTAGAGCCTGCTTCCTTCTGCTTCACTCTGGTCTCTCCATGCTATCCACTTGCTCTCCCAAGTAGACTTCTCAGTATTGACAACATATCTTTAGTCAAACCTTACAGGCACTGAAAAAATATCTTGAGAATGCTTTGTGGTGCTACAACACTAGGGACATTACAGCTCTCCAGGATACAAAGGAATATCCAGAGAAGGGCCTTGTGGTGTTAATGGGGTTCAGTCTTTGCCTCCTTGTTAATTAGTTCTCCCTGCACTAACCAGAAGCTGAGGTTTCCTTTCCAGGAGTCTCCACTGTGGAACAAGGGGAGCCATTCAGATCTCATCCTGACAAGTTAGAGGTTTGAAATTCAAATAATTATACTATGTCTGGTAGTAACTGTGGGATAAGAGGTCTACGACTGGGAAATGGGTACTCTTAAAAAAGGGGGGGGGAAGAGAGCAAACATAGTAGACATGCCAGAAAGAGTAGGTGTCTGGGCCATTAGAATATGGACTTAAACATCTACAGACCAAATCTTGCTAACTTCTTGAAAGCTGAGAAAGGAAAACACTCTTTCTCAAAACTGGAGGACCCATCAGAAACAGGCTGGTGAAACCCACAGAAACAGGTGACCTGAACTTTGGAGAACTCTTGCTCCTCAGACTGATAGCTGGGATACTTGCATGGGACTGATGCAGAACCAAGGAACATGGGTTTCAGCGAGGGAACCTCGGAAATCTATGGGACCTCCTGTAGTAGTTCAGTACTTATCCCTAGCATAGGTATGGACTTTGGTAGCCCATTCCACATAGAGGAATACTCCCTGAGCCAAGACACACAGGGGTGGGCCTAGGCCATATTCCAAAGGATACGATAGACTCTGATGACACCCTATGGAAGGCCTCACCACCCATGTGTAGCAGAAGGATATGTGATAGGTAGGGTTTTAGTTGGGGGGGGGCTGTAGGGGAGGATGGGAGGGAGAGGGAACAGGGATTGTCATGTAAAACAATCTTGTTTCTAATTAAAATAAAAAATCTGAAAAAAACCAGGAAGAATTCTTTGTTGTCTCCACTGGAAAAAAAAGCTAAAAACTTCCAATTGCTTCCTAAGAAAAATGTTCCTTAGGATTTGAAATTTCTCGAGAGTCAAAGTTCTTCAGGTTTAGGAGGCAGCAGCACCAGGAAAGGAATCATACTCCATAGCCAAATCATACTGAAGACCTTACCACTGACACTACCATGAAGAATATGGGCACTGCAGTGTGTGTGTCACCAAGAATAATCACTTTAAACAATATGCCTGGCATTGCTTTAGAAGATTGCAACATCTATGGCTCTGAAAATCGGACACACCCTTCCCCAAATCATCAAGCAGATGGATTCCTCCATTTTTTTTTTTTTTTAGTTTTTGCTTTGTTTTATTTACAGCAAAGTACACAGGATGTGGTCATTCCATAGCACTAACAAAGGTAGGGCAGTAAAAAGCAAAGAAGGGAAGAGACAGCATCTTCTAGGGAAAGAACAGGCTAGGTCTCGTCACACCCTCACTCCAGAGGCAGGCCTGGGTGGGAGCACACTGCTTGAGAGCAACAGGAAGCACCTCTAAAGTCACCTGTGCCTGGCACCATTAGAAGAGAGCAAAGCAGGCCTACAGCCAGACTCTTGAAGGCGACTTTTGCACACCAGAGGCATCCGTTTGTGCCTCTCCCAACCCACTCTCTTGTTTTGTCTGAACAACAAAGCATTAGGCCATCTGCCCGGAGGAAAAGTATAAATGGCAAAGGTGACAGAGAAGGCCAGCAGGTCCTTCACAGAAGCACCAGCCTACATGTACTCAGGACTGACCAGAGCATCACCACAAGCTGCCTAGTGAAAAACATTTCACTGCAAGAGGCTTGTGGTCTCCACTTTCACCTACTCAGGGGCACACCTGATCCAGCTTCGTCCCAAGAGACAGACAACCCACTCTGGATAGAGCAAGCTGCAGGCAATTTCCCCAGGATCTGAGTAGCCACCATTATGAATATTAGTTCTGAGATGGGTGCCTTGAACACCCCCACCCCTCAAGGCCTGAACCCACTCCCTTCCCTGGGGCCTACTCTACCCACCCCGTATCACACTCCTGCCTTTTTTCTCAGCAGAACCTCTGGTTCTCCAAAGAGAAGTCACAGCAAGCAGAAGTTGCATTAGCATGAAGTGTGAGGCTGGGCCTTCCCTCGACACAAGGCTTAGAAGTTTGTCTCCTAAATACTCAGCCCAGAGACAGTATTGGACCAGGGAGGGGCAGGCGTGCACCAGTAGGTGGCTCTGAAGCCGGGGGATTTTTGCACCTGTGAGCAATATTGCTCAGGGCTGCTCAGCCATGCTTTCTCTCTGGGCAGCTAAAAGTCCCCAGATGACAAATGTCATCTAATTCCTAATAAGTTTACCTCCAACTCAAGTTCAAGTGCACAACTGGCCAAAAGCTGAGCAGCTTTGGAGCAGAAGAACTTCCATCCCTTCAGTTTGCCTCCAGCAAACACTGCTTCTAGCCAAGCCAGAATTGCTTACAATTTCCCCAGGAGGTAGGGATAGGGTAGTCCTAAAGCTTCGTCCAAGCTGGGAATGGGCTGCTCAGAGGTCCTGGAGGGCATGGTCCCAACACCGTAAGTAGATGAGGAAGTGGCTAAGTAAAGGCTCAGAGATGAGAAGAATTCCATTTTCCACGGCAGTAGGGTAGACAGCCAGGGCACTAAGTGGTTTGGCACCTGGGAGCTTCAAGTAATGTTGAGCGTGCTACCCACTGAGAGGCCAAGGCTCTTGCAAACAGGAATGGGTTTCCCATGAGCACAGGCAATTCCAGCAAGGCCAGGGCCCTGTGCTTGGGATCCCAGGCCAGGCTCTAACCTATCTTTTATCTCAAAATTACCATGGACGTGAAGTTGATGTGATAAAGACTATTCTCCAGACACTCTAGGATGCATCTGTCTGGGTGAGTGTGTGCCTCCCCGCAGGTACCTAAGCTGAACACTCCCTGCTCCAGAACATTTGCTATCATGGGAATTTGCTGTGGAACCTGCACCATGACCTCCTGATGGCCTCAGGAAAAGTAGCAAAGCTCTACTGAGGACTAGGTTCATATCTTTTAAATAGAAAAACGGAATTGGAGGCCAATTTGAATCCTGGTTGGGGAACTGGACGGCGCTCAAACAGTGAGGGAACCTCACTCGGGTTGTTTAGATAGTAACAGAGTAAGAAGCTCACTGGGCCCTGAGAGCCACCTGGGGATGAGGCTCCCTGGTGTCCAGGCAGAGTGACTACAAACATGTGGCCCACAAAATGCAGGATGGAGACCATCAACATGACAGTCCGTGGTTCCTCTATAGTTGAGCACAGACTGATGCCCTATCTCACACCTGTCTCTTCTTGCTTGGTCCCTGTTTCCTCCAGCTTTCTTCTCAGTATGTCATCAATCAACTTCCTGCAGAGCCAAGAGTTCCTACCAAAAGGAAGTGTTCAGGAAATCTCTACCTCAGACATCTTCAATATAAAACCCAAGCTTAGGTAGTACCCATGATTTAAATACCCTCCCTTAATACCCTCTAAGAAATGCTTCCCTTCTCCTAGCCCCTTCCTGCCAGGCAGCCACCATATTAACAGGGTGACAGTGTAATTCAGGAAATCATCCTGAATCGACTGTTCAAGAGAATCTCAGGTGGGAAGCACAGACACCCCTTATCTCACTGCACAGCCCCAGATCAAAAGGGACAAAAGCTTTTGCCAGCTCTGTGGGTGGAACTCTCAGGGGGCATCCTCCTGTGAAGGCCTGTCAGTGGTTAATATCAGATGTCCTTAACCAGAGCCCAGGCTGCAATGCGCCGCTCCATATCCAATAATATGCCCAGGCAACCTAACAGTCACTTCCCTAGGAGGCAGTTTTTCCTTAAACATGCCAAGGGACATAGTCCCACCCTTCCCTCCTCCTCTCTCTCTCTTTTCCTGAAGGATGAGGCCCTATTAAGACTCCTCCATTTCTTTACAACATAAATACTTGCATGTAGCTGATAACTGGGGCTTGTATTTGAGACCTAGCCTCTGTAGTAAGGAGTACAGCTTCTGATGTGAACTCCTCCAGCAGAACAATGAAAAGATAGTCAAAGTTATAGGCATCTGACAATCACTCCCTGAGTCCACTTGCAGCCTCCAGAAGGGTCTTCAATAGTCAAATATACCAAACTTTCCTTTCTGGCTTAGGCTTATAGTCACTCATTTTTTAAAGGTTGTTTCATTTTCTGACATAAGTCCTTTACAATTATTCTTCCTACAAAGCAATTTAACTTTTCACATTCTATTCCTGGATCGTCATTTTTCATTGCTATCAGCTGAGGGTTACATTTTCCTGTTTTTGGCTTACTGTGATGACTAATCTTGAATGTCTACTGGACACAGAGTTGTGGAATTGGCTCCATCAGGGTGTTTCTTTGGAATTTACTTGGTTGTTAATTGCTGGAACACAGCTCAGCCTCTAGAATTCAACGAGAACAAAGACAAAACATTCCCAAACTTATGGGACACTTTGAAAGCAGTGCTGAGGAAAGTTTATAGTCACTAGAGAATTAAAAACACAAGTGAAATCTCTGGAACAAAAAGAAGCAAACACACCATGGAGGAGTACACACTAGGAAATAATCGAATTGAAGGCTGAAATCAATAAATTAGAAACAAATAAAACAATAAAAGGAATCAATGAAACAAAGAGTTGGTTCTTCCAAAGAATAAATATGATAAGCATACCTTTATCCATACTAACCAACACACACACACACACACACACACACACACACACACAGAGAGAGAGAGAGAGAGAGAGAGAGAGAGAGAGAGAGACAGACAGAGAGAGACAGACAGAGAGAGACAGAGAGAGAGAGAGAGAGAATACCAATTAACAAAATCAGAAATGAAAAGGGGGACATAACAACAGACACTGAGGAAATCTAGAAAATTATCAGGTCATACTTTGAAAACCCTGATATTAATCCACATACCTAAAACACCTGATTTTTGACAAAGAAGCTAAAATTATACAATGAAAAAAAGTGTCTTCAATAAATGGTGCTGGCACAACTGGATTCAGACAGGTAGAAGATTGCAGATGGATCCATATCTATTGCCATGCACAAAACATAAGTCCAAATGGATTAAAGGTGTCAACATAAATTAATCTACACTGAACATCCTGGAAGAGAAGGTAGTTGGTACTCCTGAACAAATTGGTACTGGAGACTGCTTTGTGAACATAAAACCAGTAGCACAAACATTGAGATTGACAATTAATAAATGGGACCACCTGAAACTGAGAAGCTTCCATAAGGCAAAGGACACAACAAGACAAATTGCCAGCCCACAGAATGGGAAAAGATATTCACCAACCCCACATCTGACAGAGGTCTGATTACCAAAATATACAATGAACTCAACTCAAGAAGCTAGCCACCAAAACACAAAACAATGCAATTAAAAAGTGGAGTGCAGAACTAAACAGAAAATTCTCAACAGAGGAGTCTAAAATGCTTGAAAGGCATTTGAGAAAGTGCTCAGCATCTTTAGCCATCAAGGAAATATAGCTCAAAACCACACTGAGATACCTCCTACTCCTATCAGAATGGATAAAATCAGTAACACCAATGACAGTCTATGCTGGAGAGGATGTAGAGAAAGAGGAACACTCCTCCATTGCTAGTGGGAATGCAAACTTGTACAACCACTTTGGAAATCAGTATGGTGGTTTCTCAGGAAAATGGGAATCATTCTACCTCAATATCCAGTAATTCCTCTATTGGGCATATACCCAAAGAATACACATTCATACAATAGGGACATTTGTACAACTGTGTTCATAGCAGCATTGTTTGTAATAGCCAGAACCTGGAAGCAACCTAGATGCCCCTCAACTGAAGAATGGATAGAGAAAATGTGGTACATTTACACAATTGATTACAACTCAGCGGAAAAAAACAATGGAATCTTGAAAGTTGCAGGAAAATGAATGTAACTTGAAGAAACTATCCTTAGTGAGGTAACCCAGTCACAAAAATATAAATATGGTATATACTCACTTATGTGTGATTTTTAGACATAGAGCAAAGGATTGCCAATCTATACCCCACACTGCCAGATGAGATAGGAAACAAGGAGGACCCCAAGAGAGGACTGCATAGTCCCTTGAAGAAGGGGAGGGGGACAAGAACTCCTGAAGAAAGTGGGAGCATGGGAGGGTGGAGAGGAAGGAAGTGGGAAGGGAAGAAGGGGATGGGGGAGGAGAACAGGAGGACTGAGACAGGGGAAGAATAGAGGAGAGCAAAAAAGGAGATGGCTTGATAGAGGAAGACATTAGAGGTTTGGAGAGAGGGCTGGCACAGGGGGAAATGTTAGGGGATCCACAGGGATGACCCCAACTAAGACTCCAAGCTGTGGTGCCATTGATGCCTATCCCCTATAATGAGATTGATGTGTACCTTGGTTACCATACCTAGAGCTTTCATCCAGTAGCTGTTCAAAGCAGGAACAGGCACCTACAGCTAAGCACTGAACCATACTCCTGGAATCCATTTGTGAATAGGGAGGAGGGATAAGAAAAGGAGCCAAGACAGTGCTGCAGAAATCCGTAGAAATAGTTGACCTGACTTCCTGAGAGCATGAAGGCACTAGTCATAAAGCTAGGGAAACAGCCTTGGACCAAACCAATCCCTCTGAATGTGGGTGCTAGCTAGGAAGCCAAGACAGTCTATGGGAACCCTAACAGTGGTGCCAGTCTTTAACCCTAGAGCAGATATGGACTTTCGGTGCCCATTCCCTATGGAAGGATACTATTGCAGCCCAGATACAGCAAGGAGGGCCCAGGCCATCCCCCAAATGATATGACAGACTTTGAAGGTCCCTGCTGGACAGCCTTACCATCCATGGGGAGGAGTTTGGGGATGGGTTGGGGGTTGGTGGGGAACATGGGAGAATGGGAGGGGCAGGGAATTGGGTGATGGATATGTAAATATGAGTAGTAATTAAAGAATTTAAGTAAAAAAAGGAACTTGCTGTCTCCAGAACAGGAGATGGAAACAAGCTACACCTGTCTTGTAGATGAAATTTAGCATAAGGTGTCAACTAAGTCAGAGGTTTACCCTAAGTAGCTAATTTTTAAGAAGCTGATTTTTAGGAGTGTCCCCATGTGCCTATCTCCTTGCTGTCATTGCTCAGGTAAGCAGAAATGATCAGCCATTAACTGCAGAAAGTGCTCAAGTGAGCGTGGACAAGCTCCAACCCAGAAATCCTAATGTTACTTGGCATTGACCTTGCTGCTTCTGTGCTAGATTTCTTCTTAGCTTATAGCCACTGGGGTTTCTGCCTGTTCTGTAGCTCTCTGGGAGATATCAATTTGGAAGTGCTTCCTTTCAAACCAATGCCAAGGTTTCTGTATTGTTGAGCTTGTTGTTGTCTCATTGGTGTCCCCATTATGCACATACCTGGCACATGACTGACATGAGCATTCAACAGTACTTGGGTGGGGTGTGGCTCACCAGCAGTGCTGGCTTACTTAGCAGAGCCTGCAAAGGACACATTTGAGAATCAGAAGCCCAGATGGCCAGTACAGTTAGGCCCCTGTTTTGAATGATTTTGAGAATGGAGGATGGAAATGCTTATATATTTATTGAAGATCTTTTTATTTGAAATTTAAATTATTTGGTAAATAATACTTTGCTCTTTAATCATGGCTTTGAAGAGGAAGTAACACAATTTGTATTTGTTCTCCACACATGATAATATTAAAGAGTACTTTTGTTCAGTATCATAAGTAATCTAGATAGGATCGGTGTACAGAAGCATGTGCAGCAGCTGCGTGCAAACACTTGGTCATATTCTAGGAGAGACTTGACTCAGACACTGATATCTAAATCTAATGAGGGACAGCTGTGTATTATTAAATTGTTAGTAAATTTTAAAAATCACATCTGCCATCACTGTCTGTCTTATATATTGAAATTGTCTCAGGCAACTACTGGTATTGATGGTTGATAGTTGTTTGTTCATGACTCTTCCGGGATATCTTGAGTTTCTTAAAGTGGCAGATATATGCATTTCCTACCACACCCCAAACATACAAACAGGCAGCATTTGTTCCTGGTATGTCAGTGACTTGAATTACGGTAAGTAGCTTTCTATGAAGCCCATTGGGAGCTTACTGACCCTTTGTACTAGTGTTATATGATATGTGTTTTTAAAAGTTGTGGTCAGTTTAACCCAAGCTCTAGGAATCATTTCTCATGAAGTCATTCAGAGGACAAGAAACAGGACTACTCTGCACTCATAGTAAAATTCACAGCCACTCTATCATAACCCTGTACCTAGCACTGCTCAGAGTGTAAATGTAAGGATGGATATATAGTTACCAGTTGTAAAGGTGAATAAAGAAAGTAGATAGGAGGAAGGATGGAGAATGCTGAGAAAGATCACATAAGCCATGATAAGATATTAAGCTGTTATTCTAGTTCTAAACCTGTCTTGAATCCCCACT